>NW_026109130.1:0-86189 GCF_024516045.1 Bombus affinis
ATGACGTATCACTTTATATACTATTACGTTATAACGTATAACGTTATATTGCATCTCTATATGACGTATAACGTATTTCTGCATCACTATATCACGTATAACGTTATGGAGTATTACGTTATAAGGTATAGCGACATATTGCATTACTATTTGACGTATAACGTTATATACTATTACGTTATAACCTATAACGTTATACTGCATCACTATATGAAGTATAACGTTATATACAATTACGTTATAACTTATAACGTTATATTGCATCACTATATGAAGTATAACCCTATATACTATTACGTTATAACGCATAACGTTATATTGCATCACTATATCACTTACAACGATATATTACATCACTATACTAAGTATAACGTATACGTAGTATACTGTTTCGTTATAACGTATAACGTTATATTGCATCACGATATGACGTATAACTTTATATTGCACCACTATATGACTTATTACTTTATATTGCATCACTATATGACGTATAACGTTATACACTATTACGTTATAACGTATACCGTTATATTTCATCTCTATATGACGTATCGCTTTATGTTGCATCACTATATGACGTATAACGTTATATACTATTACGTTATAACGTATAACGATATATTGCATCACTATATGATGTCTAACGTTATATACTATTACGTTATGACGTATAACGCCATATTTCATCTCTATATGACGTATCGCTTTATATTGCAACACTATATGACGTATAACGTTATATACTATTACGTTATAACGTATAACGATATAGTGCATCACTATATGATGTCTAACGTTATATACTATTACGTTATAACGTATAACGCTATATTGCATCACTATATGACGTATAACTTTATATACTACCACGTTATAACGTATAACGATATATCGCTCCACTATATGACGTATAACTTTATATTGCATCTCTATATGACGCATAACGTTATATACTATTACGTTATAACGTATAACGATATATTGCATCACTGTATGATGTCTAACGTTATATAATATTACGTTATAACGTATAACGCTATATTGCATCACTATATGACGTATAACGTTAGATACTATTACGATATAACCTATAACGTTATACTGCATCTCTATTTGACGTATAACGATATAGAATATTACGTTATAACGTACAACATTATATTGCATCTCTATATGACGTATAACGTTATATTGCATCAGTATATCATGTATAACGTTATGGAGTATTACGTTATAACGTATAGCGACATATTGCAATACTATGTAACGTATAACGTTATATACTGTTACGTTATAACGTATAACGATATATTGCAATACTATGTAACGTATAACGTTATATACTGTTACGTTATAACGTATAACGATATACTGCATCACTATATGAAGTATAACGTTATATACAATTACGTTATAACTTATAACGTTATATTGCATCACTATATGAAGTATAACCCTATATACTATTACGTTATAACGTATAACGTTATATTGCATCACTATATCACGTATAACGTTACGGAGTATTACGTTATAACGTACAACGACATATTGCATTACTATGTGACGCATAACGTTATATACTATTACGTTATAACCTATAACGTTATACTGCATCACTATATGACGTATAACGTATATAACTATTACGTTATGAGGTACAACGATGTATTGCATCACTATATCACTTATAACGTTATATTTCATCACTATATGACGCATAACGTCATGTACTATTATGTTCTAACGTATAACGTGATATTGCATCATGATATGACGTATAACTTTATATTGCACCACTATATGACTTGTAACTTTATATTGCATCACTATATGACGTATAACGTTATACACTATTACGTTATAATGTATACCGTTATATTTCATCTCTATATGACGTATCGCTTTATATTGCATCACTATAAGACGTATAACGTTATATACTATTACGTTATAACGTATAACGATATAGTGCATCACTACATGACGTATAACTTTATATTGCATCTCTATATGACGTATAACGCTGTATACTATTACGTTATAATGCATAACGATATATTGCATCACTATTTCACTTATAACGTTATATTGCATCACTATATGACCTATAACTTTATATTGCACCACTGTATGACTTATAACTTTATATTGCATCACTATATGACGTATAACGTTATACACTATTACGTTATAACGTATACCGTTATATTTCATCTCTATATGACGTATCGCTTTATATTACATCACTATATGACGTATAACGTTATATACTATTACGTTATAACGTATAACGATATATTGCATCACTATATGATGTCTAACGTTATATACTATTACGTTATAACGTATAACGCCATATTGCATCACTATATGACGTATAACTTTATATTGCATCTCTACATGTCGTATAACGTTATATACTATTACGTTATAAGGTATAACGATGTATTGCATCACTATATCACTTATAACGTTATATTTCAACCCTATATTACGCATAACGTTATGTACTATTATGTTATAACGTATAACGTGATATTGCATCATGATATGACGTATAACTTTATATTGCACCACTATATGACTTGTAACTTTATATTGCATCACTATATGACGTATAACGTTATACACTATTACGTTATAACGTATACCGTTATATTTCATCTCTATATGACGTATCGCTTTATATTGCATCACTATATGACGTATAACGTTATATACTATTACGTTATAACGTATAACGATATAGTGCATCACTATATGGTGTCTAACGTTATATACTATTACGTTATAACGTATAACGCTATATTGCATCACTATATGACGTATAACTTTATACTGCATCTCTATATGACGTATAACGCTGTATACTATTACGTTATAATGTATAACGATACATTGCATCACTATTTCACTTATAACGTTATATTGCATCACTATATGACGTATAACTTTATATTGCACCACTATATGACTTATAACTTTATATTGCATCACTATATGACGTATAACGTTATACACTATTACGTTATAACGTATACCGTTATATTTCATCTCTATATGACGTATCGCTTTATATTGCATCACTATATGACGTATAACATTATATACTATTACGTTATAACGCATTTCGTTATATTGCATCACTATATCACGTATAACGTTATGGAGTATTACGTTATAACGTATAGCGACATATTGCATTACTATTTGACGTACAACGTTATATACTATTACGTTATAACCTATTACGTTATACTGCATCACTATATGAAGTATAACGTTATATGCTATTACGTTATAACTTATAACGCTATATTGCACCACTATATGACGTAGAACGTTATATACTATTACGTTATAACGTATAACGCTATATTGCATCACTATATGACGTATAACGATATAGACTATTACGTTATAACCTATAACGTTATACTGCATCACTATATGACGTATAACGTTATATACTATTACGTTATAACTTATAACGTTATATTGCATCACTATATGAAGTATAACCCTATATACTATTACGTTATAACGTATAACGCTATATTGCATCACTATATGACGTATAACATTATATTGCATCTCTATATGACGTATAACGCTGTATACTATTACGTTATAATGTATAACGATATATTGCATCACTATTTCACTTATAACGTTATATTGCATCACTATATGACGTATAACGTTATATACTATTACGTTATAACGTATAACGATATAGTGCATCACTATATGATGTCTAACGTTATATACTATTACGTTATAAGGTATAACTAAATATTCCATCACTATATGACGTATAACTTTATATTGCACCACTATATGACTTGTAACTTTATATTGCATCACTATATGACGTATAACGTTATATACTGTTACGTTATAAGGTATAACGATGTATTGCATCACTATATCACTTATTACGTTATATTGCATCACTATATGATGTATAACGTTATATACTATTACGTTATAAGGTATAACTAAATATTCCATCACTAGATGACGTATAACTTTATATTGCACCACTATATGACTTGTAACTTTATATTGCATCACTATATGGCGTATAACGTTATACACAATTACGTTATAACGTATACCGTTATATTTCATCTCTATATGACGTATCGCTTTATATTGCATCACTATATGACGTATAACGTTATATACTACTACGTTATAACGTATAACGATATAGTGCATCACTATATGATGTCTAACGTTATATACTATTACGTTATAACGTATAACGCCATATTGCATCACTATATGACGTATAACTTTATACTGCATCTCTATGTGTTGTATAACGTTATATACTATTACGTTATAACGTATAACGCTACATTGCATCACTATATGACGTATAACATTATATTGCATCTCTATATGACGTATAACACTGTATACTATTACGTTATAATGTATAACGATATACTGCATCACTATTTCACTTATAACGTTATATTGCATCACTATATGACGTATAACGTTATATACTATTACGTTATAACCTATAACGTTATACTGCATAACTATATGACGCATAACGTTATATACTATTACGTTATAAGGTATAACGATATATTGCATCACTATATCACTTAGAACGTTATATTGCATCACTAAATGACGTAAAACGTCATATAGTGTTACGTTATAACGTATAACTATATAGTGCACCACTATATGACGTATAAATATATAGACTATTACGTTATAACCTATAACGTTATACTGCATCACTATATGACGTATAACGTTATATACTACTACGCTATAAGGTATAACTATATATTCCATCACTATATGAAGTATAACGTTATATAATATTACGTTATAACGTATAACGATATATTGCACCACTATATGACGTATAACGTTACATACTATTACGTTATAACGTATAACTATATATTGCACCACTATATGACGTATAAATATATAGACTATTACGTTATAACGTATAACGTTATACTGCTTCTCTATATGACGTATAACGTTATATTGTATCACTATATCACGTATAAAGTTACGGAGTATTCCGTTATAACGTATGACGACATAATGCATTACTATGTGACGTATAACGTTATATACTACTATGTTAAAACGTATAACTTTATATTGCATCACTATATCACGTATAACGTCACGGAGTATTACGTTATAACGTATAGAGGCATATTGCATTACTATGTGACGTATAATGTTACATACTATTACGTTATAACCTATAACGTTATACTGCATAACTATATGACGCATAACGTTATATACTATTACGTTATAAGGTATAACGATATATTGCATCACTATATCACATAGAACGTTATATTGCATCACTAAATGACGTAAAACGTCATATAGTGTTACGTTATAACGTATAACGTTATATTGCATCACTATATCACGTATAACGTTACGGAGTATTACGTTATAACGTATAACGACATAATGCATTACTATAGGACGTATAACGTTATATACTATTACGTTATTACATATAACGATATATTGCACCACTATATAACGTAGAACGTTACATATTATTACGTTATAACGTATAATGCTATATTGCATCACTATATGTCGTATAACGTCATACACTGTTACGTTATAAGGTATAACTATATATTCCATCACTATGTAAAGTATAACGTTATATACTATTACATTATAACGCATAAGGATATATTGCACCACTATATGACGTATAACTTTATATTGCATCACTATATGGCGTATAAATATATAGACCTTTACGTTATAACGTACAACGTTATATAGCATCTCTTTATGACGTATAACGATTTAGACTATTACGTTATAACGTATAACGTTATATTGCTTCTCTATATGACTATAACGTTTATACTATGACGTTATAAAATATAACGTTATATTGCATCACTATATGAAGTATAACCTTATATACTATTACGTTATAACGTATAACGTTATATTGCATCACTATATGACGTATAACGATTTAGACTATTACGTTATAACGTATAACGTTATATTGCTTCTCTATATGACGTATAACGTTATATACTATTACGTTATAAGGTATAACGATATATTGCATCACTATATCACTTACAACGTTGTATTGCATCACTAAATGACGTATAACGTTATATACTATTACGTTATAAGGTATAACTATATATTCCATCCCTGTGTGAAGTATAACGTTATATACCATTACGTTATAACGCATAACGGTATATTGCACCACTATATGGCGTATAACGTTATATACTATTACGTTATGACGTATAACGTTATATTGCATCTCTATATGACGTGTAACGTATTATTGCATCACTATAAGACGTAAACCGTTATATACTATTACGTTATAACGCATAACGTTATATTGCATCACTATATCACGTATAAAGTTATGCAGTATTACGTTATAACGTATAGCGACATATTGCATTACTATTTGACGTATAACGTTATATACTATTACGTTATAACCTATAACGTTATACTGCATCACTATATGACGTATAACGTTATATACTATTACGTTATAACGTATAACGATATATTGCATCACTATATAACTTATAACGTTATATTGCATCACTGTATGACGTATAACGTTATATACTATTACGTTATAAGGTATACTATATCTTCCATCACTATGTGAGGTATAACGTTATATACTATTACGTTATAACGTATAACGTTATATTGCATCTCTATATGACGTATAACGTATTATTGCATCACTATATGACGTATAACGTTTATACTATTACGTTATAATTTATAACGTTATATTTCATCACTATATGAAGTATAACCTTATATAATATTACGTCATAACGCATAACGTTATATTGCATCACTTAGTCACTTACAAGGTTATATTGCATCACTATATGAAGTAGAACCTTATATAATATTACGTTATAACGCATAACGTTATATTGCATAACTATATCGCATACAACGTTATATTGCATCACTATATCACGTATAACGTTATGGAGTATTACGTTATAACGTATAGCGTCATATTGCATTACTATGTGACGTATAACGTTATATACTATTACTTTATAACGTATAACGATATATTGCACAACTATATGACGTATAACATTATATTGGATCACTATATGACGTATAACGTTATATACTATTACGTTATAACGTATAACGATATATTGCATCACTATATGATGTCCAACGTTATATAATATTACGATATAACGTATAACGCTATATTGCATCACTATATGACGTATAACGTTATATGCTATTACGTTATAGCGTATAACGATATATTGCACCACTATATAACGTATCACTTTATATACTATTACGTTATAACGTATAACGTTATATTGCATCTCCATATGACGTATAACGTATTATTGCATCACTATATGACGTATAACGTTATATACTATTACGTTATAACGCATAACGTTATATTGCATCACTATATCACGTATAACGTTATGGAGTATTACGTTATAACGTATAGCGACATATTGCATTACTATTTGACGTATAACGTTATATTCTATTACGTTATAACCTATAACGTTATACTGCATCCCTATATGAAGTATAACGTTATATACTATTACGTTATAACTTATAACGTTATATTGCATCACTATATGAAGTATAACCCTATATACTGTTACGTTATAACGCATAACGTTATATTGCATCACTATATCACTTACAACGATATATTGCATCACTATACTACGTATAACGTATACGTAGTATACTGTTACGTCATAACGTATAACGTTATATTGCATCACTATATCATCTATAACGTTATGGAGTATTACGTTATAACGTATAGCGACATAATGCATTACTATTTGACGTATAACGTTATATACTATTACGTTATAACCTATAACGTTATACTGCATCACTATATGAAGTATAACGTTATATATTATTACGTTATAACTTATAACGTTATATTGCATCACTATATGAAGTATAACCCTATATACTATTACGTTATAACGCGTAACGTTATATTGCATCACTATATCACTTACAACGATACATTGCATCACTATACTATGTATAACGTATACGTAGTATACTGTTACGTTATAACGTATAACGTTATATTGCATCACTATATCACGTATAACGTTATGGAGTATTACGTTATAACGTATAGCGACATATTGCATTACTATGTGACGTATAACGTTATATACTATTACGTTATAACCTATAACGTTATACTGCATCACTATATGAAGTATAACGTTATATATTATTACGTTATAACTTATAACGTTATATTGCATCACTATATGAAGTATAACCCTATATACTATTACGTTATAACGCGTAACGCTATATTGCATCACTATATCACTTACAACGATACATTGCATCACTATACTATGTATAACGTATACGTAGTATACTGTTACGTTATAACGTATAACGTTATATTGCATCAGTATATCACGTATAACGTTATGGTGTATTACGTTATAACGTATAGCGACATATTGCATTACTATGTGACGTATAACGTTATATACTGTTACGTTATAACGTATTACGATATATTGCATCACTATATGACGTATAACGTTATATACTATTACGTTATAGCGTATAACGATATATTGCATCACTATATGACGTATAACGTCATATACTATTACGTTATAACGTATAACGTTATATTGCATCGCTATATGACGTACAACCTTATATTGCATCTCTATATGACGTATAACGTATTATCGCATTACTATATGACGTATAACGTTTATACTATTACGTTATAACGTATAACGATATATTGCATCACTATATCACATATAACGTTATATTGCATCACTATATGACGTATAACCTTATATATTATTATATACTATTACGTTATAAGGTATAACTATATATTCCATCACTATGTCAGGTATAACGTTATATACTATTACGTTATAGCGTATAACGACATAATGCTTTACTATGTGACGTATAACGTTATATACTATTACGTTATAACGTATAACGATATATTGCACCACTATATGACGTATCACTTTATATACTATTACGTTATAACGTATAACTTTATATTGCATCTCTATATGACGTATAACGTATTATTGCATCACTATATGACGTATAACGTTATATACTATTACGTTATAACGCATAACGTTATATTGCATCACTATATCACGTATAAGGTTATGGAGTATTACGTTATAACGTATAGCGACATATTGCACTACTATTTGACGTATAACGTTATATACTATTACGTTATAACGTATAACGATGTATTGCACCACTATATGACGTATAACGTATTATTGCATCACTATATGACGTATAACGTTTATACTATTACGTTATAACCTATAACGTTATACTGCATCACTATATGAAGTATAACGTTATATACTATTACTATGTCACTATGTCACTTACAACGTATTATTGCGTCACTATACGACGTATAACGTTTATACTATTACGTTATAACTTATAACGTTATATTGCATCACTATATGAAGTATAACGTTATATAATATTACGTTATAACGTATAACGTTATATTGCATCACTATATCAAGTATAACGTTACGGAGTATTACGTTATAACGCATAACGACATTATGCATTACTATGTGACGTATAACGTTATATACTATTACGTTATAACCTATAACGTTATATTGCATCTCTATATAACGTATAACGTATTATTGAATCACTGTATGACGTATAATGTTGACGCTACTACGTTATAACTTATAACGTTTATTACATCACTATATGAAGTATAACCTTATATACTACTACGTTATAACGCATAACGTTACATTGCATCACTATATCACTTACAACGATATATTGCATCAGTATACTACGTATAACGTATACGTAGTATACTGTTACGTTATAACGTATAACGTTATATTGAATGACGATATGACGTATAACTTTATATTGCACCACTATATGACTTATAACTTTATATTGCATCTCTATATGACGTATAACACTGTATACTATTACGTTATAATGTATAACGATATACTGCATCACTATTTCACTTATAACGTTATATTGCATCACTATATGACGTATAACGTTATATACTATTACGTTATAAGGTATAACTAAATATTCCATCACTATGTGAAGTATAACGTTATATACTATTACGTTATAACGTATAACGTTATATTGCATCGCTATATTACGTACAACGTCATATGCTATTACCATATAGCGTATAACGATATATTGCACCACTATATGACGTATCACTTTATATACTATTACGTTATAACGTATTACGTTATATTGCATCTCTATATGACGTATAACGTATTATTGCATCACTATATGACGTATAACGTTATATACTATTACGTTATAACGCATATCGTTATATTGCATCACTATATCACGTATATCGTTATGGAGTATTACGTTATAAGGTATAGCGACATATTGCATTACTATTTGACGTATAACGATATATACTATAACGTATAACGATATATTGCACCACTATATGACGTGTAACGTATTATTGCATCACTATATGACGTATAACGTTTATACTATTACGTTATAATTTATAACGTTATATTTCATCACTATATGAAGTATAACCTTATATAATATTACGTCATAACGCATAACGCTATATTGCATCACTATATGACGTATAACGTTATATACTATTACGTTATAAGGTATAACTATAT
Organism: Bombus affinis; assembly: GCF_024516045.1. Lineage (NCBI taxonomy): Eukaryota > Metazoa > Arthropoda > Insecta > Hymenoptera > Apidae > Bombus > Bombus affinis. The sequence continues at coordinate 10,788 of NW_026109130.1, forward strand.
ATTTCATCACTATGTGAGGTATAACGTTATATACTATTACGTTATATCGTATAACGTTATATTGCATCACTATATTGCTTACAACGTTATATTGCATCACTACATCACGTATAACGTTATGGAGTATTACGTTATAACGTATAGCGTCATATTGCATTACTATGTGACGTATAACGTAATATACTATTACTTTATAACGTATAACGATATATTGCACCACTATATGACGTATCACTTTATATTGCATCAATATATGACGTGTAACGTTATATACTGTTACGTTATAACCTATAACGATATATTGCGTCACTATATGATGTCTAACGTTATATACTATTACGTTATAACGTATAACGCCATATTTCATCTCTATATGACGTATCGCTTTATATTTCAACACTATATGACGTATAACGTTATATACTATTACGTTATAACGTATAGCGACATATTGCATTACTATTTGACGTATAACGTTATATACTATTACGTTATAACCTATAACGTTATACTGCATCACTATATGAAGTATAACATTATATACAATTACGTTATAACTTATAACGTTATATTGCATCACTATATGAAGTATAACCCTATATACTATTACGTTATAACGCATAACGTTATATTGCATCACTATATCACTTACAACGATATATTACATCACTATACTAAGTATAACGTATACGTAGTATACTGTTTCGTTATAACGTATAACGTTATATTGCATCACGATATGACGTATAACTGTATATTGCACCACTATATGTCTTATTACTTTATATTGCATCACTATATGACGTATAACGTTATACACTATTACGTTATAACGTATACCGTTATATTTCATCTCTATATGACGTATCGCTTTATGTTGCATCACTATATGACGTATAACGTTATATACTATTACGTTATAACGTATAACGATATATTGCATCACTATATGATGTCTAACGTTATATACTATTACGTTATAACGTATAACGCCATATTTCATCTCTATATGACGTATCGCATTATATTTCAACACTATATGACGTATAACGTTATATACTATTACGTTATAACGTATAACGATATAGTGCATCACTATATGATGTCTAACGTTATATACTATTACGTTATAACGTATAACGCTATATTGCATCACTATATGACGTATAACTTTATATTGCATCTCTATATGACGCATAACGTTATATACTATTACGTTATAACGTATAACGATATATTGCATCACTGTATGATGTCTAACGTTATATAATATTACGTTATAACGTATAACGCTATATTGCATCACTATATGACGTATAACGTTAGATACTATTACGATATAACCTATAACGTTATACTGCATCTCTATTTGACGTATAACGATATAGAATATTACGTTATAACGTACAACATTATATTGCATCTCTATATGACGTATAACGTTATATTGCATCAGTATATCATGTATAACGTTATGGAGTATTACGTTATAACGTATAGCGACATATTGCAATACTATGTAACGTATAACGTTATATACTGTTACGTTATAACGTATAACGATATATTGCAATACTATGTAACGTATAACGTTATATACTGTTACGTTATAACGTATAACGATATACTGCATCACTATATGAAGTATAACGTTATATACAATTACGTTATAACTTATAACGTTATATTGCATCACTATATGAAGTATAACCCTATATACTATTACGTTATAACGTATAACGTTATATTGCATCACTATATCACGTATAACGTTACGGAGTATTACGTTATAACGTACAACGACATATTGCATTACTATGTGACGCATAACGTTATATACTATTACGTTATAACCTATAACGTTATACTGCAGCACTATATGACGTATAACGTTATATACTATTACGTTATGAGGTACAACGATGTATTGCATCACTATATCACTTATAACGTTATATTTCATCACTATATGACGCATAACGTCATGTACTATTATGTTCTAACGTATAACGTGATATTGCATCATGATATGACGTATAACTTTATATTGCACCACTATATGACTTGTAACTTTATATTGCATCACTATATGACGTATAACGTTATACACTATTACGTTATAACGTATACCGTTATATTTCATCTCTATATGACGTATCGCTTTATGTTGCATCACTATATGACGTATAACGTTATATACTATTACGTTATAACGTATAACGATGTATTGCATCACTATATGATGTCTAACGTTATATACTATTACGTTATAACGTATAACGCCATATTTCATCTCTATATGACGTATCGCTTTATATTTCAACACTATATGACGTATAACGTTATATACTATTACGTTATAACGTATAACGATATAGTGCATCACTATATGATGTCTAACGTTATATAATATTACGTTATAACGTATAACGCTATATTGCATCACTATATGACGTATAACTTTATATACTACTACGTTATAACGTATAACGATATACTGCATCACTATATGAAGTATAACGTTATATACAATTACGTTATAACTTATAACGTTATATTGCATCACTATATGAAGTATAACCCTATATACTATTACGTTATAACGTATAACGTTATATTGCATCACTATATCACGTATAACGTTACGGAGTATTACGTTATAACGTACAACGACATATTGCATTACTATATGACGTATAACGTTATATACTATTACGTTATGAGGTACAACGATGTATTGCATCACTATATCACTTATAACGTTATATTTCATCACTATATGACGCATAACGTCATGTACTATTATGTTCTAACGTATAACGTGATATTGCATCATGATATGACGTATAACTTTATATTGCACCACTATATGACTTGTAACTTTATATTGCATCACTATATGACGTATAACGTTATACACTATTACGTTATAACGTATACCGTTATATTTCATCTCTATATGACGTATCGCTTTATATTGCATCACTATATGACGTATAACGTTATATACTATTACGTTATAACGTATAACGATATAGTGCATCACTATATGACGTATAACTTTATATTGCATCTCTATATGACGTATAACGCTGTATACTATTACGTTATAATGCATAACGATATATTGCATCACTATTTCACTTATAACGTTATATTGCATCACTATATGACCTATAACTTTATATTGCACCACTGTATGACTTATAACTTTATATTGCATCACTATATGACGTATAACGTTATACACTATTACGTTATAACGTATACCGTTATATTTCATCTCTACATGACGTATCGCTTTATATTACATCACTATATGACGTATAACGTTATATACTATTACGTTATAACGTATAACGATATATTGCATCACTATATGATGTCTAACGTTATATACTATTACGTTATAACGTATAACGCCATATTGCATCACTATATGACGTATAACTTTATATTGCATCTCTACATGTCGTATAACGTTATATACTATTACGTTATAAGGTATAACGATGTATTGCATCACTATATCACTTATAACGTTATATTTCAACCCTATATTACGCATAACGTTATGTACTATTATGTTATAACGTATAACGTGATATTGCATCATGATATGACGTATAACTTTATATTGCACCACTATATGACTTGTAACTTTATATTGCATCACTATATGACGTATAACGTTATACACTATTACGTTATAACGTATACCGTTATATTTCATCTCTATATGACGTATCGCTTTATGTTGCATCACTATATGACGTATAACGTTATATACTATTACGTTATAACGTATAACGATGTATTGCATCACTATATGATGTCTAACGTTATATACTATTACGTTATAACGTATAACGCCATATTTCATCTCTATATGACGTATCGCTTTATATTTCAACACTATATGACGTATAACGTTATATACTATTACGTTATAACGTATAACGATATAGTGCATCACTATATGATGTCTAACGTTATATAATATTACGTTATAACGTATAACGCTATATTGCATCACTATATGACGTATAACTTTATATACTACTACGTTATAACGTATAACGATATACTGCATCACTATATGAAGTATAACGTTATATACAATTACGTTATAACTTATAACGTTATATTGCATCACTATATGAAGTATAACCCTATATACTATTACGTTATAACGTATAACGTTATATTGCATCACTATATCACGTATAACGTTACGGAGTATTACGTTATAACGTACAACGACATATTGCATTACTATATGACGTATAACGTTATATACTATTACGTTATGAGGTACAACGATGTATTGCATCACTATATCACTTATAACGTTATATTTCATCACTATATGACGCATAACGTCATGTACTATTATGTTCTAACGTATAACGTGATATTGCATCATGATATGACGTATAACTTTATATTGCACCACTATATGACTTGTAACTTTATATTGCATCACTATATGACGTATAACGTTATACACTATTACGTTATAACGTATACCGTTATATTTCATCTCTATATGACGTATCGCTTTATATTGCATCACTATATGACGTATAACGTTATATACTATTACGTTATAACGTATAACGATATAGTGCATCACTATATGACGTATAACTTTATATTGCATCTCTATATGACGTATAACGCTGTATACTATTACGTTATAATGCATAACGATATATTGCATCACTATTTCACTTATAACGTTATATTGCATCACTATATGACCTATAACTTTATATTGCACCACTGTATGACTTATAACTTTATATTGCATCACTATATGACGTATAACGTTATACACTATTACGTTATAACGTATACCGTTATATTTCATCTCTACATGACGTATCGCTTTATATTACATCACTATATGACGTATAACGTTATATACTATTACGTTATAACGTATAACGATATATTGCATCACTATATGATGTCTAACGTTATATACTATTACGTTATAACGTATAACGCCATATTGCATCACTATATGACGTATAACTTTATATTGCATCTCTACATGTCGTATAACGTTATATACTATTACGTTATAAGGTATAACGATGTATTGCATCACTATATCACTTATAACGTTATATTTCAACCCTATATTACGCATAACGTTATGTACTATTATGTTATAACGTATAACGTGATATTGCATCATGATATGACGTATAACTTTATATTGCACCACTATATGACTTGTAACTTTATATTGCATCACTATATGACGTATAACGTTATACACTATTACGTTATAACGTATACCGTTATATTTCATCTCTATATGACGTAGAACGTTATATACTATTACGTTATAACGTATAACGCTATATTGCATCACTATATGACGTATAACGATATAGACTATTACGTTATAACCTATAACGTTATACTGCATCAGTATATGGTGTCTAACGTTATATACTATTACGTTATAACGTATAACGCTATATTGCATCACTATATGACGTAGAACGTTATATACTATTACGTTATAACGTATAACGCTATATTGCATCACTATATGACGTATAACGATATAGACTATTACGTTATAACCTATAACGTTATACTGCATCACTATATGACGTATAACGTTATATACTATTACGTTATAACTTATAACGTTATATTGCATCACTATATGAAGTATAACGTTATATACTATTACGTTATAACTTATAACGCTATATTGCACCACTATATGACGTAGAACGTTATATACTATTACGTTATAACGTATAACGCTATATTGCATCACTATATGACGTATAACGATATAGACTATTACGTTATAACGTATAACGCTATATTGCATCACTATATGACGTATAACGATATAGACTATTACGTTATAACCTATAACGTTATACTGCATCACTATATGACGTATAACGTTATATACTATTACGTTATAACTTATAACGTTATATTGCATCACTATATGAAGTATAACCCTATATACTATTACGTTATAACGTATAACGCTATATTGCATCACTATATGACGTATAACGTTATATACTATTGCGTTATAATGTATAACTAAATATTCCATCACTAGATGACGTATAACTTTATATTGCACCACTATATGACTTGTAACTTTATATTGCATCACTATATGGCGTATAACGTTATACACTATTACGTTATAACGTATACCGTTATATTTCATCTCTATATGACGTATCGCTTTATATTGCATCACTATATGACGTATAACGTTATATACTACTACGTTATAACGTATAACGATATAGTGCATCACTATATGATGTCTAACGTTATATACTATTACGTTATAAGGTATAACTAAATATTCCATCACTCTATGACGTATAACTTTATATTGCACCACTATATGACTTGTAACTTTATATTGCATCACTATATGACGTATAACGTTATATACTGTTACGTTATAAGGTATAACGATGTATTGCATCACTATATCACTTATTACGTTATATTGCATCACTATATGATGTATAACGTTATATACTATTACGTTATAAGGTATAACTAAATATTCCATCACTAGATGACGTATAACTTTATATTGCACCACTATATGACTTGTAACTTTATATTGCATCACTATATGGCGTATAACGTTAAACACTATTACGTTATAACGTATACCGTTATATTTCATCTCTATATGACGTATCGCTTTATATTGCATCACTATATGACGTATAACGTTATATACTACTACGTTATAACGTATAACGATATAGTGCATCACTATATGATGTCTAACGTTATATACTATTACGTTATAACGTATAACGCCATATTGCATCACTATATGACGTATAACTTTATACTGCATCTCTATATGTTGTATAACGTTATATACTATTACGTTATAACGTATAACGCTACATTGCATCACTATATGACGTATAACATTATATTGCATCTCTATATGACGTATAACACTGTATACTATTACGTTATAATGTATAACGATATACTGCATCACTATTTCACTTATAACGTTATATTGCATCACTATATGACGTATAACGTTATATACTATTACGTTATAAGGTATAACTAAATATTCCATCACTATGTGAAGTATAACGTTATATACTATTACGTTATAACGCATAACGATATATTGCAACACTATATGACGTATAACTTTATATTGCATCTATATATGACGCATAACGTTATATTGCATCAGTATATCACGTATAACGTTATGGAGTATTACCTTATAACGTATAGCGAGATATTGCATTACTATGTGACGTATAACGTTATATACTATTACGTTATAACCTATAACGTTATACTGCATCTCTATTTGTCGTATAACGATATAAAATATTACGTTATAACGTATAACATTATATTGCATCTCTATATGACGTATAACGTTATATTGCATCAGTATATCACGTATAACGTTATAGAGTATTACGTTATAACGTATAGCGACATATTGCATTACTATGTGACGTATAACGTTATATACTGTTACGTTATAACGTATAACGATATATTGCACCACTATATGACGTAGAACGTTATATACTATTACGTTATAACGTATAACGCTATATTGCATCACTATATGACGTATAACGATATAGACTATTACGTTATAACCTATAACGTTATACTGCATCACTATATGACGTATATCGTTGTCTACTACTACGCTATAAGGTATAACTATATATTCCATCACTATATGAAGTATAACGTTATATAATATTACGTTATAACGTATAACTATATATTGCCCCACTATATGACGTATAACTTTATATAGCATCACTATATGACGTATAAATATATAGACTATTACGTTATAACGTATAACGTTATATTGCTTCTCTATATGACGTATAACGTTATATTGTATCACTATATCACGTATAACGTTACGGAGTATTCCGTTATAACGTATAACGACATAATGCATTACTATGTGACGTATAACGTTATATACTATTATGTTAAAGCGTATAACTTTATGTTGCATCACTATATCACGTATAACGTTACGGAGTATTACGTTATAACGTATAGCGTATTGCATACGTATGGCATATTGCATTACTATGTGACGTATAATGTTATATACTATTACGTTATAAGGTATAACGATATATTGCATCACTATATCACTTAGAACGTTATATTGCATCACTCAATGACGTATAACGTCATATAGTGTTACGTTATAACGTATAACGTTATGTTGCATCACTATATCACGTATAACGTTACGGAGTATTACGTTATAACGTATAACGACATAATGCATTACTATATGACGTATATCGTTATATACTATTATGTTATAACATATAACGATATATTGCACCACTATATGACGTATAACTTTATATTGCATCGCTATATGACGTATAAATATATAGACTATTACGTTATAACGTACAACGTTATATTGCATCTCTTCATGACGTATAACGTATTATTCCATAACTATATGACGTATAACGTTTATACTATTACGTTATAAAATATAACGTTATATTGCATCACTATATGAAGTATAACCTTATATAGCATCACTATATGACGTATAACGTCATTTACTATTACGTTATAACGTATAACGATATTTTGCATTACTATATGATGTCTAACTTTATATACTATTACGTTATAACGTATAACGCTACATTGCATAACTACATGACGCATAACATTATATAGCATCACTATATGACGTATAACGTCATTTACTATTACGTTATAACGTATAACGTTATATTGCATCTCTATATGACGTATAACTTTATATTGCATCTCTATATGACGTATAACGCTATATTGCATCACTATATGACGTATAACGATATAGACTATTACGTTATAACCTATAACGTTATACTGCATCAATATATGACGTATAATTTTATATACTATTACGTTATAACGTATAACTATATATTGCATCACTATATGATGTCTAACGTTATATACTATTACGTTATAACGCATAAGGATATATTGCACCACTATATGACGTATAACTTTATATTGCATCACTATATGACGTATAAATATATAGACTATTACGTTATAACGTACAACGTTATATTGCATCTCTTTATGACGTATAACGTATTATTGCATAACTATATGACGTATAACGTTTATACTATTACGTTATAAAATATAACATTATATTGCATCACTATATGAAGTATAACCTTATATAATATTACGTTATAACGCATACCGTTATATTGCATCACTATATCACTTACAACGTTATATTGCATCACTATATGACGTATAGCGACATATACAGTTACGTTATAACGTATAACGTTATATTGCATCACTATAACACGTATAACATTATGAAGTATTACGTTATAACGTATAACGTTATATTGCATCACTATATCACTTATAACGTTATATTGCATCTCTATATGACGTATAACGTATTATTGAATCACTATATGACGTATAACGTTGACACTATTACGTTATAACTTAATATGTTACATTGCATCACTATATGAAGTATAGCCTTACATACTATTACGTTATAACGTATAACGATGTAGTGCATCACTATATGATGTCCAACGTTATATACTATTACGTTATAACGTATAACGCTATATTGCATCACTATATGACGTATAACTTTATATTGCATCTCTATATGACGTATAACGCTGTATACTATTACGTTATAAGGTATAACGTTATATTGCATCACTATTTCACTTATAACGTTACATTGCATCACTATATGACGTATAACGTTATATACTATTACGTTATAAGGTATAACTAAATATTCCATCACTATGTGAAGTATAACGTTATATACTATTACGTTATAACGCATAACGATATATTGCACCACTATATGACGTATAACTTTATATTGCATCTCTATATGACGTATAACGTTATATTGCATCACTATATCACTTACAACGTTATATTGCATCACTATATGACGTATAGCGACATATACTATTACGTTATAACGTATAACGCTATATTGCATCACTATATGACGTATAACTTTATATTGCATCTCTATATGACGTATAACGTTATATTGCATCACTATATCACTTACAACGTTATATTGCATCACTATATGACGTATAGCGACATATACTATTACGTTATAACGTATAACGCTATATTGCATCACTATATGACGTATAACTTTATATTGCATCTCTATATGACGTGTAACGCTGTATACTATTACGTTATAAGGTATAACGTTATATTGCATCACTATATGACGTATAACGTTATATACTATTACGTTATAAGGTATAACTAAATATTCCATCACTATGAGAAGTATAACGTTATATACTATTACGTTATAACGCATAACGATATATTGCACCACTATATGACGTATAACTTTATATTGCATCTCTATATGACGTACAACGTTATATTGCATCAGTATATCACGTATAACGTTATGGAGTATTACGTTATAACGTATAGCGACATATTGCATTATCGATGTGACGTATAACGTTATATACTGTTACGTTATAACGTATAACGATATATTGCATCACTATATGACGCATAACGTTATATACTATTACGTTATATCGTATAACGTTATATTGCATCACTATATTGCTTACAACGTTATATTGCATCACTACATCACGTATAACGTTATGGAGTATTACGTTATAACGTATAGCGTCATATTGCATTACTATGTGACGTATAACGTAATATACTATTACTTTATAACGTATAACGATATATTGCACCACTATATGACGTATCACTTTATATTGCATCAATATATGACGTGTAACGTTATATACTGTTACGTTATAACCTATAACGATATATTGCGTCACTATATGATGTCTAAAGTTATATACTATTACGTTATAACGTATAACGCTATATTGAATCACTATATGACGTATAACGTTATATGCTATTACGTTATAGCGTATAACGATATATTGCACCACTATATGACGTATCACTTTATATACTATTACGTTATAACGTATAACGTTATATTGCATCTCTATATGACGTATAACGTATTTCTGCATCACTATATCACGTATAACGTTATGGAGTATTACGTTATAAGGTATAGCGACATATTGCATTACTATTTGACGTATAACGTTATATACTATTACGTTATAACCTATAACGTTATACTGCATCACTATATGAAGTATAACGTTATATACAATTACGTTATAACTTATAACGTTATATTGCATCACTATATGAAGTATAACCCTATATACTATTACGTTATAACGCATAACGTTATATTGCATCACTATATCACTTACAACGATATATTACAGCACTATACTAAGTATAACGTATACGTAGTATACTGTTTCGTTATAACGTATAACGTTATATTGCATCACGATATGACGTATAACTTTATATTGCACCACTATATGACTTATTACTTTATATTGCATCACTATATGACGTATAACGTTAGATACTATTACGATATAACCTATAACGTTATACTGCATCTCTATTTGACGTATAACGATATAGAATATTACGTTATAACGTACAACATTATATTGCATCTCTATATGACGTATAACGTTATATTGCATCAGTATATCATGTATAACGTTATGGAGTATTACGTTATAACGTATAGCGACATATTGCAATACTATGTAACGTATAACGTTATATACTGTTACGTTATAACGTATAACGATATATTGCAATACTATGTAACGTATAACGTTATATACTGTTACGTTATAACGTATAACGATATACTGCATCACTATATGAAGTATAACGTTATATACAATTACGTTATAACTTATAACGTTATATTGCATCACTATATGAAGTATAACCCTATATACTATTACGTTATAACGTATAACGTTATATTGCATCACTATATCACGTATAACGTTACGGAGTATTACGTTATAACGTACAACGACATATTGCATTACTATGTGACGCATAACGTTATATACTATTACGTTATAACCTATAACGTTATACTGCATCACTATATGACGTATAACGTTATATACTATTACGTTATGAGGTACAACGATGTATTGCATCACTATATCACTTATAACGTTATATTTCATCACTATATGACGCATAACGTCATGTACTATTATGTTCTAACGTATAACGTGATATTGCATCATGATATGACGTATAACTTTATATTGCACCACTATATGACTTGTAACTTTATATTGCATCACTATATGACGTATAACGTTATACACTATTACGTTATAATGTATACCGTTATATTTCATCTCTATATGACGTATCGCTTTATATTGCATCACTATAAGACGTATAACGTTATATACTATTACGTTATAACGTATAACGATATAGTGCATCACTACATGACGTATAACTTTATATTGCATCTCTATATGACGTATAACGCTGTATACTATTACGTTATAATGCATAACGATATATTGCATCACTATTTCACTTATAACGTTATATTGCATCACTATATGACCTATAACTTTATATTGCACCACTGTATGACTTATAACTTTATATTGCATCACTATATGACGTATAACGTTATACACTATTACGTTATAACGTATACCGTTATATTTCATCTCTATATGACGTATCGCTTTATATTACATCACTATATGACGTATAACGTTATATACTATTACGTTATAACGTATAACGATATATTGCATCACTATATGATGTCTAACGTTATATACTATTACGTTATAACGTATAACGCCATATTGCATCACTATATGACGTATAACTTTATATTGCATCTCTACATGTCGTATAACGTTATATACTATTACGTTATAAGGTATAACGATGTATTGCATCACTATATCACTTATAACGTTATATTTCAACCCTATATTACGCATAACGTTATGTACTATTATGTTATAACGTATAACGTGATATTGCATCATGATATGACGTATAACTTTATATTGCACCACTATATGACTTGTAACTTTATATTGCATCACTATATGACGTATAACGTTATACACTATTACGTTATAACGTATACCGTTATATTTCATCTCTATATGACGTATCGCTTTATATTGCATCACTATATGACGTATAACGTTATATACTATTACGTTATAACGTATAACGATATAGTGCATCACTATATGGTGTCTAACGTTATATACTATTACGTTATAACGTATAACGCTATATTGCATCACTATATGACGTATAACTTTATACTGCATCTCTATATGACGTATAACGCTGTATACTATTACGTTATAATGTATAACGATACATTGCATCACTATTTCACTTATAACGTTATATTGCATCACTATATGACGTATAACTTTATATTGCACCACTATATGACTTATAACTTTATATTGCATCACTATATGACGTATAACGTTATACACTATTACGTTATAACGTATACCGTTATATTTCATCTCTATATGACGTATCGCTTTATATTGCATCACTATATGACGTATAACATTATATACTATTACGTTATAACGCATTTCGTTATATTGCATCACTATATCACGTATAACGTTATGGAGTATTACGTTATAACGTATAGCGACATATTGCATTACTATTTGACGTACAACGTTATATACTATTACGTTATAACCTATTACGTTATACTGCATCACTATATGAAGTATAACGTTATATGCTATTACGTTATAACTTATAACGCTATATTGCACCACTATATGACGTAGAACGTTATATACTATTACGTTATAACGTATAACGCTATATTGCATCACTATATGACGTATAACGATATAGACTATTACGTTATAACCTATAACGTTATACTGCATCACTATATGACGTATAACGTTATATACTATTACGTTATAACTTATAACGTTATATTGCATCACTATATGAAGTATAACCCTATATACTATTACGTTATAACGTATAACGCTATATTGCATCACTATATGACGTATAACATTATATTGCATCTCTATATGACGTATAACGCTGTATACTATTACGTTATAATGTATAACGATATATTGCATCACTATTTCACTTATAACGTTATATTGCATCACTATATGACGTATAACGTTATATACTATTACGTTATAACGTATAACGATATAGTGCATCACTATATGATGTCTAACGTTATATACTATTACGTTATAAGGTATAACTAAATATTCCATCACTATATGACGTATAACTTTATATTGCACCACTATATGACTTGTAACTTTATATTGCATCACTATATGACGTATAACGTTATATACTGTTACGTTATAAGGTATAACGATGTATTGCATCACTATATCACTTATTACGTTATATTGCATCACTATATGATGTATAACGTTATATACTATTACGTTATAAGGTATAACTAAATATTCCATCACTAGATGACGTATAACTTTATATTGCACCACTATATGACTTGTAACTTTATATTGCATCACTATATGGCGTATAACGTTATACACTATTACGTTATAACGTATACCGTTATATTTCATCTCCATATGACGTATCGCTTTATATTGCATCACTATATGACGTATAACGTTATATACTACTACGTTATAACGTATAACGATATAGTGCATCACTATATGATGTCTAACGTTATATACTATTACGTTATAACGTATAACGCCATATTGCATCACTATATGACGTATAACTTTATACTGCATCTCTATGTGTTGTATAACGTTATATACTATTACGTTATAACGTATAACGCTACATTGCATCACTATATGACGTATAACATTATATTGCATCTCTATATGACGTATAACACTGTATACTATTACGTTATAATGTATAACGATATACTGCATCACTATTTCACTTATAACGTTATATTGCATCACTATATGACGTATAACGTTATATACTATTACGTTATAAGGTATAACTAAATATTCCATCACTATGTGAAGTATAACGTTATATACTATTACGTTATAACGCATAACGATATATTGCAACACTATATGACGTATAACTTTATATTGCATCTCTATATGACGCATAACGTTATATTGCATCAGTATATCACGTATAACGTTATGGAGTATTACCTTATAACGTATAGCGAGATATTGCATTACTATGTGACGTATAACGTTATATACTATTACGTTATAACCTATAACGTTATACTGCATCTCTATTTGTCGTATAACGATATAAAATATTACGTTATAACGTATAACGATATATTGCACCACTATATGACGTATAACGTTATATACTATTACGTTATAACGTATAACTATATATTGCACCACTATATGACGTATAAATATATAGAATATTACGTTATAACCTATAACGTTATACTGCATCACTATATGACGTATAACGTTATATACTACTACGCTATAAGGTATAACTATATTTTCCATCACTATATGAAGTATAACGTTATATAATATTACGTTATAACGTATAACGATATATTGCACCACTATATGACGTATAACGTTACATACTATTACGTTATAACGTATAACTATATATTGCACCACTATATGACGTATAAATATATAGACTATTACGTTATAACGTATAACGTTATACTGCTTCTCTATATGACGTATAACGTTATATTGTATCACTATATCACGTATAAAGTTACGGAGTATTCCGTTATAACGTATGACGACATAATGCATTACTATGTGACGTATAACGTTATATACTATTATGTTAAAACGTATAACTTTATATTGCATCACTATATCACGTATAACGTTACGGAGTATTACGTTATAACGTATAGAGGCATATTGCATTACTATGTGACGTATAATGTTACATACTATTACGTTATAACCTATAACGTTATACTGCATAACTATATGACGCATAACGTTATATACTATTACGTTATAAGGTATAACGATATATTGCATCACTATATCACTTAGAACGTTATATTGCATCACTAAATGACGTAAAACGTCATATAGTGTTACGTTATAACGTATAACTATATAGTGCACCACTATATGACGTATAAATATATAGACTATTACGTTATAACCTATAACGTTATACTGCATCACTATATGACGTATAACGTTATATACTACTACGCTATAAGGTATAACTATATATTCCATCACTATATGAAGTATAACGTTATATAATATTACGTTATAACGTATAACGATATATTGCACCACTATATGACGTATAACGTTACATACTATTACGTTATAACGTATAACTATATATTGCACCACTATATGACGTATAAATATATAGACTATTACGTTATAACGTATAACGTTATACTGCTTCTCTATATGACGTATAACGTTATATTGTATCACTATATCACGTATAAAGTTACGGAGTATTCCGTTATAACGTATGACGACATAATGCATTACTATGTGACGTATAACGTTATATACTACTATGTTAAAACGTATAACTTTATATTGCATCACTATATCACGTATAACGTCACGGAGTATTACGTTATAACGTATAGAGGCATATTGCATTACTATGTGACGTATAATGTTACATACTATTACGTTATAACCTATAACGTTATACTGCATAACTATATGACGCATAACGTTATATACTATTACGTTATAAGGTATAACGATATATTGCATCACTATATCACATAGAACGTTATATTGCATCACTAAATGACGTAAAACGTCATATAGTGTTACGTTATAACGTATAACGTTATATTGCATCACTATATCACGTATAACGTTACGGAGTATTACGTTATAACGTATAACGACATAATGCATTACTATAGGACGTATAACGTTATATACTATTACGTTATTACATATAACGATATATTGCACCACTATATAACGTAGAACGTTACATATTATTACGTAATAACGTATAATGCTATATTGCATCACTATATGTCGTATAACGTCATACACTGTTACGTTATAAGGTATAACTATATATTCCATCACTATGTAAAGTATAACGTTATATACTATTACATTATAACGCATAAGGATATATTGCACCACTATATGACGTATAACTTTATATTGCATCACTATATGGCGTATAAATATATAGACCTTTACGTTATAACGTACAACGTTATATAGCATCTCTTTATGACGTATAACGATTTAGACTATTACGTTATAACGTATAACGTTATATTGCTTCTCTATATGACTATAACGTTTATACTATGACGTTATAAAATATAACGTTATATTGCATCACTATATGAAGTATAACCTTATATACTATTACGTTATAACGTATAACGTTATATTGCATCACTATATGACGTATAACGATTTAGACTATTACGTTATAACGTATAACGTTATATTGCTTCTCTATATGACGTATAACGTTATATACTATTATGTTATAACGTATAACGTTATATTGCATCTCTATATGACGTATAACGTATTATTGCATCACTATATGACGTATAACGTTCATACTATTACGTTATAACTTATAACGTTATATTGCATCACTATATGAAGTATAACCTTATATACTATTACGTTATAACGTATAACGCTATATTGCATCTCTATATGACGTATAACGTTATATTGTATCACTATATAACGTATGATGTTATGGGGCATTACGTTATAACGTATAGCGACATATTGCATTACTATGTGACGTATAACGTAATATACTATTACGTTATAACCTATAACGTTATACTGCATAACTATATGACGTATAACGTAATATACTATTACGTTATAAGGTATAACGATATATTGCATCACTATATCACTTACAACGTTGTATTGCATCACTAAATGACGTATAACGTTATATACTATTACGTTATAAGGTATAACTATATATTCCATCCCTGTGTGAAGTATAACGTTATATACCATTACGTTATAACGCATAACGGTATATTGCACCACTATATGGCGTATAACGTTATATACTATTACGTTATGACGTATAACGTTATATTGCATCTCTATATGACGTGTAACGTATTATTGCATCACTATAAGACGTAAACCGTTATATACTATTACGTTATAACGCATAACGTTATATTGCATCACTATATCACGTATAAAGTTATGCAGTATTACGTTATAACGTATAGCGACATATTGCATTACTATTTGACGTATAACGTTATATACTATTACGTTATAACCTATAACGTTATACTGCATCACTATATGACGTATAACGTTATATACTATTACGTTATAACGTATAACGATATATTGCATCACTATATAACTTATAACGTTATATTGCATCACTGTATGACGTATAACGTTATATACTATTACGTTATAAGGTATACTATATCTTCCATCACTATGTGAGGTATAACGTTATATACTATTACGTTATAACGTATAACGTTATATTGCATCTCTATATGACGTATAACGTATTATTGCATCACTATATGACGTATAACGTTTATACTATTACGTTATAATTTATAACGTTATATTTCATCACTATATGAAGTATAACCTTATATAATATTACGTCATAACGCATAACGTTATATTGCATCACTTAGTCACTTACAAGGTTATATTGCATCACTATATGAAGTAGAACCTTATATAATATTACGTTATAACGCATAACGTTATATTGCATAACTATATCGCATACAACGTTATATTGCATCACTATATCACGTATAACGTTATGGAGTATTACGTTATAACGTATAGCGTCATATTGCATTACTATGTGACGTATAACGTTATATACTATTACTTTATAACGTATAACGATATATTGCACAACTATATGACGTATAACATTATATTGGATCACTCTATGACGTATAACGTTATATACTATTACGTTATAACGTATAACGATATATTGCATCACTATATGATGTCCAACGTTATATAATATTACGATATAACGTATAACGCTATATTGCATCACTATATGACGTATAACGTTATATGCTATTACGTTATAGCGTATAACGATATATTGCACCACTATATAACGTATCACTTTATATACTATTACGTTATAACGTATAACGTTATATTGCATCTCCATATGACGTATAACGTATTATTGCATCACTATATGACGTATAACGTTATATACTATTACGTTATAACGCATAACGTTATATTGCATCACTATATCACGTATAACGTTATGGAGTATTACGTTATAACGTATAGCGACATATTGCATTACTATTTGACGTATAACGTTATATTCTATTACGTTATAACCTATAACGTTATACTGCATCCCTATATGAAGTATAACGTTATATACTATTACGTTATAACTTATAACGTTATATTGCATCACTATATGAAGTATAACCCTATATACTGTTACGTTATAACGCATAACGTTATATTGCATCACTATATCACTTACAACGATATATTGCATCACTATACTACGTATAACGTATACGTAGTATACTGTTACGTCATAACGTATAACGTTATATTGCATCACTATATCATCTATAACGTTATGGAGTATTACGTTATAACGTATAGCGACATATTGCATTACTATTTGACGTATAACGTTATATACTATTACGTTATAACCTATAACGTTATACTGCATCACTATATGAAGTATAACGTTATATATTATTACGTTATAACTTATAACGTTATATTGCATCACTATATGAAGTATAACCCTATATACTATTACGTTATAACGCGTAACGTTATATTGCATCACTATATCACTTACAACGATACATTGCATCACTATACTATGTATAACGTATACGTAGTATACTGTTACGTTATAACGTATAACGTTATATTGCATCACTATATCACGTATAACGTTATGGAGTATTACGTTATAACGTATAGCGACATATTGCATTACTATGTGACGTATAACGTTATATACTATTACGTTATAACCTATAACGTTATACTGCATCACTATATGAAGTATAACGTTATATATTATTACGTTATAACTTATAACGTTATATTGCATCACTATATGAAGTATAACCCTATATACTATTACGTTATAACGCGTAACGCTATATTGCATCACTATATCACTTACAACGATACATTGCATCACTATACTATGTATAACGTATACGTAGTATACTGTTACGTTATAACGTATAACGTTATATTGCATCAGTATATCACGTATAACGTTATGGTGTATTACGTTATAACGTATAGCGACATATTGCATTACTATGTGACGTATAACGTTATATACTGTTACGTTATAACGTATTACGATATATTGCATCACTATATGACGTATAACGTTATATACTATTACGTTATAGCGTATAACGATATATTGCATCACTATATGACGTATAACGTCATATACTATTACGTTATAACGTATAACGTTATATTGCATCGCTATATGACGTACAACCTTATATTGCATCTCTATATGACGTATAACGTATTATCGCATTACTATATGACGTATAACGTTTATACTATTACGTTATAACGTATAACGATATATTGCATCACTATATCACATATAACGTTATATTGCATCACTATATGACGTATAACCTTATATATTATTATATACTATTACGTTATAAGGTATAACTATATATTCCATCACTATGTCAGGTATAACGTTATATACTATTACGTTATAGCGTATAACGACATAATGCTTTACTATGTGACGTATAACGTTATATACTATTACGTTATAACGTATAACGATATATTGCACCACTATATGACGTATCACTTTATATACTATTACGTTATAACGTATAACTTTATATTGCATCTCTATATGACGTATAACGTATTATTGCATCACTATATGACGTATAACGTTATATACTATTACGTTATAACGCATAACGTTATATTGCATCACTATATCACGTATAAGGTTATGGAGTATTACGTTATAACGTATAGCGACATATTGCACTACTATTTGACGTATAACGTTATATACTATTACGTTATAACGTATAACGATGTATTGCACCACTATATGACGTATAACGTATTATTGCATCACTATATGACGTATAACGTTTATACTATTACGTTATAACCTATAACGTTATACTGCATCACTATATGAAGTATAACGTTATATACTATTACTATGTCACTATGTCACTTACAACGTATTATTGCGTCACTATACGACGTATAACGTTTATACTATTACGTTATAACTTATAACGTTATATTGCATCACTATATGAAGTATAACGTTATATAATATTACGTTATAACGTATAACGTTATATTGCATCACTATATCAAGTATAACGTTACGGAGTATTACGTTATAACGCATAACGACATTATGCATTACTATGTGACGTATAACGTTATATACTATTACGTTATAACCTATAACGTTATATTGCATCTCTATATAACGTATAACGTATTATTGAATCACTGTATGACGTATAATGTTGACGCTACTACGTTATAACTTATAACGTTTATTACATCACTATATGAAGTATAACCTTATATACTACTACGTTATAACGCATAACGTTACATTGCATCACTATATCACTTACAACGATATATTGCATCAGTATACTACGTATAACGTATACGTAGTATACTGTTACGTTATAACGTATAACGTTATATTGAATGACGATATGACGTATAACTTTATATTGCACCACTATATGACTTATAACTTTATATTGCATCACTATATGACGTATAACGTTATACACTATTACGCTATAACGTATACCGTTATATTTCATCTCTATATGACGTATCGCTTTATATTGCATCACTATATGACGTATATCCTTATATAATATTACGTTATAACGCATAACGTTATATTGCATCACTATATGATGTCCAACGTTATATACTATTACGTTATAACGTATAACGCTATGTTGCATCTCTATATGACGTATAACTTTATATTGCATCTCTATTTGACGTATAACGTTATATACTATTACGTTATAAGGTATAACGATGTATTGCATCACTATATCACTTATAACGTTATATTTCATCACTATATGACGCATAACGTCATGTACTATTATGTTGTAACGTATAACGTTATATTTCATCTCTATATGACGTATAACGTGTTATTGCATCACTATATGACGTATAACCTTATATAATATTACGTTATAACGCATAACGTTATATTGCATCATGATATGACGTATAACTTTATATTGCACCACTATATGACGTATAACGTATTATTGCATCACTATATGACGTATAACGTTTATACTATTACGTTATAATTTATAACGTTATATTTCATCACTATATGAAGTATAACCTTATATAATATTACGTCATAACGCATAACGTTATATTGCATCACTATGTCACTTACAACGTTATATTGCATCACTATATAAAGTATAACCTTATATAATATTACGTTATATCGCATAACGTAATATTGCATAACTATATCGCATACAACGTTATATTGCATCACTATATCACGTATAACGTTATGGAGTATTACGTTATAACGTATAGCGCCATATTGCATTACTATGTGACGTATAACGTTATATACTATTACTTTATAACGAATAACGATATATTGCACAACTATATGACGTATAACGTTATATGCTATTACGTTATAGCGTATAACGATATATTGCACCACTATATGACGTATCACTTTATATACTATTACGTTATAACGTATAACGTTATATTGCATCTCCATATGACGTATAACGTATTATTGCATCACTATACGACGTATAACGTTATATACTATTACGTTATAACGCATAACGTTATATTGCATCACTATATCACGTATAACGTTATGGAGTATTACGTTATAATGTATAGCGACATATTGCATTACTATTTGACGTATAACGTTATATACTATTACGTTATAACCTATAACGTTATACTGCATCACTATATGAAGTATAACGTTATATACTATTACGTTATAACTTATAACGTTATATTGCATCACTATATCACGTATAACGTTATGGAGTATTACGTTATAACGTATAGCGACATATTGCATTACTATGTGACGTATAACGTTATATACTGTTACGTTATAACGTATAACGATATATTGCATCACTATATGACGTATAACGTCATATACTATTACGTTATAACGTATAACGTTATATTGCATCGCTATATGACGTACAATTTTATATTGCATCTCTATATGACGTATAACGTATTATCGCATTACTATATGACGTATAACGTTTATACTATTACGTTATAACGTATAACGATATATTGCATCACTATATCACTTATAACGTTATATTGCATCACTATATGACGTATAACGTTATATACTATTACGTTATAAGGTATAACTATATATTCCATCACTATGTGAGGTATAACGTTATATACTATTACATTATAGCGTATAACGACATAATGCTTTACTATGTGACGTATAACGTTATATACTATTACGTTATAACCTGTAACGTTATACTGCATCACTATATAACGTATAACGTTATGTAATATTACGTTATAACGTATAACAATATAATGTATCACTATATAACTTATAACGTTATATTGCATCACTATATGACGTATAACGTTATATACTATTACGTTATAAGGTATAACTATATATTCCATCACTATGTGAGGTATAACGTTATACACTATTACGTTATAACGTATACCGTTATATTTCATCTCTATATGACGTATCGCTTTATATTGCTTCACTATATGACGTATAACGTTATATACTATTACGTTATAACCTATAACGCTATACTGCATCACTATATAACGTATGACGTTATATACTATTACGTTATAACGTATAACAATATATTGCATCACTATATAACTTATAACGTTATATTGCATCACTATATGACGTATAACGTTATATACTATTACGTTATAAGGTATAACTATATATTCCATCACTATGTGAGGTATAACGTTATACACTATTACGTTATAACGTATACCGTTATATTTCATCTCTATATGACGTATAACGTTATATTGCATCAGTATATCACGTATAAGGTTATGGAGTATTACGTTATAACGTATAGCGACATATTGCATTACTATGTGACGTATAACGTTATATACTATTACGTTATAAGGTATAACGATGTATTGCATCACTATATCACTTATAACGCTATATTGCATCACTATATGACGTATAACGTTATGTTGCATCTCTATATGACGTATAACGTATTATTGCATCACTATATGACGTATAACGTTATATACTATTACGTTATAACGCATAACGATATATTGCATCACTATATGTCTTATAACTCTATATTGCATCTCTGTATGTCGTCTAACGTTATATACTATTACGTTATAGCGTATAACGATATATTGCACCACTATATGTCGTATCACTCTATAGTGCATCACTATGTGACGTATAACGCTATATTGCATCACTATATGACGTATAACTATATAGACTATTACGTTATAACCTATAACGTTACACTGCATCACTATATGTCGTATAACGTTATATACTATTACGTTATAACGTATAACGATATATTGCATCACTTTATGATGTCTAACGTTATATACTATTACGTTATAACGTATAACGCTATATTGCATCACTATATGACGTATAACGATATATTCCATCACTATGTGAAGTATAACGATATAGACTATTACGTTATAACGTATAACGTTATATTGCATCTCTATATAACGTATAACGTTATATACCATTACGTTATAACGTATAACGTTATATTGCATCACTATATGACTTATAACTCTATATTGCATCTCTGTATGTCGTCTAACGTTATATACTATTACGTTATAGCGTATAACGATTTATTGCACCACTATATGACGTATCACTCTATAGTGCATCACTATGTGACGTATAACGCTATATTGCATCACTATATAACGTATAATGATATGGAGTATTACGTTATAACGTATAGCGACATATTGCATTACTATGTGACGTATAACGTTATATACTATTACGTTATAACCTATAACGTTATACTGCATAAATATATGACGTATAACGTTATATACTATTACGTTATAAGGTATAACTATATATTCCATCACTATGTGAAGTATAACGTTATATACTATTACGTTTTAACGTATACCGTTATATTTCATCTCTGTATGACGTATCGCTTTATATTGCATCACTGTATGACGTATAACGTTATATACTATTACGTTGTAACGTATAAGGATATATTGCATCACTATATGACGTATAACTTTATATTGCATCTCTGTATGTCGTATAATGTTATATACCATTACGTTATAAGGTATAACGATGTATTGCATCACTATATCACTTATAACGTTATATTTCATCACTATATGACGCACAACGTTATGTACTATTATGTTATAACGTATAACGTTATATTGCATCACTATATCACTTACAATGTTATATTGCATCACTATATGACGTATAACATTATATGCTATTACGTTATAGCGTATAACGATATATTGCACCACTATATGACGTATCACTTTATATACTATTACGTTATAACGTATAACGTTATATTTCATCTCTATATGACGTATAACGTTATATGCTATTACGTTATAGCGTATAACGATATATTGCACCACTATATGACGTATCACTTTATATACTATTACGTTATAACGTATAACGTTATATTTCATCTCTATATGACGTATAACGTATTATTGCATCACTATATGACGTATAACGTTATATACTATTACGTTATAACGCATAACGTTATATTTCATCTCTATATGACGTATCGCTTTATATTGCATCACTATATGACGTATAACCTTATATAATATTACGTTATAACGCATAACGTTATATTGCATCACTATATGATGTCCAACGTTATATACTATTACGTTATAACGTATAACGCTATATTGCATCACTATATGAGGTATAACTTTATATTGCTTCACTATATGACGTATAACGTTATACACTATTACGTTATAACGTATACCGTTATATTTCATCTCTATATGACGTATCGCTTTATATTGCATCACTATATGACGTATAACCTTATATAATATTACGTTATAACGCATAACGTTATATTGCATCACTATATGATGACCAACGTTATATACTATTACGTTATAACGTATAACGCTATATTGCATCACTATATGACGTATAACTTTATATTGCATCTCTATTTGACGTATAACGTTATATACTATTACGTTATAAGGTATAACGATGTATTGCATCACTATATCACTTATAACGTTATATTTCATCACTATATGACGCATAACGACATGTGCTATTATGTTGTAACGTATAACGTTATATTGCATTACGATATGACGTATAACTTTATATTGCACCACTATATGACTTATAACTTTATATTGCATCACTGTATGACGTATAATGTTATACACTATTACGTTATAACGTATACCGCTATATTTCATCTCTATATGACGTATCGCTATATATTGCGTCACTATAAGACGTATAACGTTATATACTGTTACGTTATAACGTATAACGATATATTGCATCACTATATGATGTCCAACGTTATATACTATTACGTTATAACGTATAACGCTATATTGCATCACTATATGAGGTATAACTTTATATTGCATCTCTATTTGACGTATAACGTTATATACTATTACGTTATAAGGTATAACGATGTATTACATCACTATATCACTTATAACGTTATATTTCATCACTATATGACGCATAACGTTATGAACTATTATGTTATAACGTATAACGTTATATTGCATCATGATATGACGTATAACTTTATATTGCACCACTATATGACTTATAGCTTTATACTGCATCACTATATGACGTATAACGTTATACATTATTACGTTAGAACGTATACCGTTATATTTCATCTCCATATGACGTATCGCTTTATATTGCATCACTATATGACGTATAACGTTATACACCATTACGTTATAACCAATAACGTTATACTGCATCACTATATCACTTATAACGTTATATTTCATCACTATATGACGCATAACGTCATGTACTATCACGTTATAACGTATAGCGCTATATTGCACCACTATATGACGTATAACGTTATATTGCATCTCTATATGACGTATAACGTAGTATTGCATCACTATATGACGTATAACGTTATATACTATTACGTTATAACGCATAACGATATATTGCACCACTATATGACTTATAACTCTATATTGCATCTCTGTATGTCGTCTAACGTTATATACTATTACGTTATAGCGTATAACGATATATTGCACCACTATATGACGTATCACTCTATAGTGCATCACTATGTGACGTATAACGCTATATTGCATAACTATATGAAGCATAACGATATATTCCATCACTATGTGAAGTATAACGATATAGACTATTACGTTATAACGTATAACGTTATATTGCATCTCTATATAACGTATAACGTTATATACCATTACGTTATAAGGTATCACGATGTATTGCATCACTATATCACTTATAACGTTATATTTCATCACTATATGACGCACAACGTTATGTACTATTATGTTATAACGTATAACGTTATATTGCATCATGATATGACGTATAACTTTATATTGCACCACTATATGACTTATAACTTTATATTGCATCACTATATGACGTACAACGTTATATAGTATTACGTTATAAGGTATAACGATGTATTGCATCACTTTATGATGTATAACTTTATATACTATTACGTTATAAGGTATAACTATATATTCCATCACTATATGAAGTATAACGTTGTATACTATTACGTTATAACGTATACCGTTATATTGCATCTCTATATGACGTATAACTTTATATTGTATCACTATACGACGTATAACGATATAGACTATTACTTTATAACGTATAACGTTATATTGCATCTCTATATGACGTATAACGTATTATTGCATCACTATATGACGTATAACGTCATATACTATTACGTTATAACTTATAACGTTATATTGCATCTCTATATGACGTATAACTTTATATTGCATCTCTATATGACGTATAACGTATTATTGCATCACTATATGATGTATAACGTTTATACTATTACGTTATAACTTATAACGTTATATTGCATCACTATATGAAGTATAACCTTATATACTATTACGTTATAACGCATAACGTTATATTGCATCAGTATATCACTTACAACGTGATATTGCACGACTATATGACGTATAACGTCATATTGCATCACTATATGACGTACAGCGTTTATACTATTACGTTATAACTTATAACGTTATATTGCATCACTATATGATGTATAACCTTTAATACTATTACGTTATAAAGTATAACTATATATTCCATCACTATGTGAAGTATAACGTTGTATACTATTACGTTATACCGTATACCGTTATATTGCATCTCTATATGACGTATAACTTTATATTGCATCACTATACGACGTATAACGATATAGACTATTACGTTATAACGTATAACGTTATATTACATCTCTGCATGACGCTTAACGTTATATACTATTACATTATAACGTATAACGTTATGAAGTATTACGTTATAACGTATAGCGACATATTGCACTACTAAGTGACGTTTAACGTTATATACTATTACGTTATAAGTTATAACTATATATTCCATCACTATGTGAAGTACAACGTTATATACTATTACGTTATAACGCATAACGATGTATTGCACCACTGTATCACGTATAACGTTATATTGCAACACTATATGACGTATAACGTTATAGACTATTACGATATAACGTATAACGTTATATTGCACCTCTGTATGACGTATAACGTATTAATGCATCACTATATGACGTATAACGTTGATACTATTAAGTTAAAACTTATAACGTTATATTGCATCACTATATGAAGTATAACCTTATATAATATTACGTTATAACGCATAACGATATATTGCACCGCTGTACGACGTATAACGCTATACTGCATCACTGTATGACGTATAACGTTATATATTATTGCGTTACAAGGTATAACTATATATTCCATCACTATGTGAAATATAACGTTATATACTTTTAGGTTATAACGCATAACGATATTCTGCACCACTATATGACGTATAACTTTATATTGCATCACTATATCACGTATAACGTTATGGAGTATTACGTTATAACGTATAACGACATAATGCATTGCTATGTGACGTGTGACGTTATATACTATTATGTTATAACCTACAACGTTATACAGCATCACTATATGACATACAACGTTATATACTATTACGTTATAAGGTATAACGATATATTGCATCACTTTATGATGTATAACTTTATATACTATTACGTTATAAGGTATAACTATATATTCCATCACTATGTGAAGTATAACGTTGTTTACTATTACGTTATAACGTATACCGTTATATTGCATCTCTACATGACGTATAACTTTATATTGCATCTCTATATGACGTATAACGTATTATTGCATCACAATATGATGTATAACGTTTATACTATTACGTTATAACTTATAACGTTATAATGCATCACTATATGAAGTATAACCTTATATACTATTTACGTTATAACGCATAACGTTATATTGCATCAGTATATCACTTACAACGTTATATTGCAGCACTATATGACATACAGCGTTTACACTATTACGTTGTAGCTTATAACGTTATATGCATCACTATATGATGTATAACCTTTTATACTATTACGTTATAAGGAATAACTATATATTCCATCACTATGTGAAGTATAACGTTGTATACTATTACGTTATAACGTATACCGTTATATTGCATCTCTATATGACGTATAACTTTATATTGCATCACTATACGACGTATAACGATATAGACTATTACTTTATAACGTATAACGTTATATTGCATCTCTATATGACGTATAACGTATTATTGCTTCACTATATGACGTATAACGTCATATACTATTACGTTATAAGGTATAACTATATATTCCATCACTATGTGAAGTATAACGTTGTATACTATTACGTTATAACGTATACCGTTATATTGTATCTCCATATGACGTATAACTTTATATTGCATCACTATACGGCGTATAACGATATAGACTATTACGTTATAACGTATAACGTTATATTACATCTCTGTATGACGCTTAACGTTATATACTATTACGTTATAACGTATAACGTTATATTGTATCACTATATAACGTATAGCGTTAGGAAGTATTACGTTATAACGTATAGCGACATATTGCACTACTATGTGACGTTTAACGTTATATACTATTACGTTATAACCTATAACGTTATACTGCATAACTATATGACGCATAACGTTATGCACTTTTACGTTATAAGGTATAGAGATATATTGCATGACTATATCACTTACAACGTTATATTGCATCACTATATGACGAATATACTGTTACGTTATAACGTATAACGTTATATTGCATCACTATATCGCGTATATCCTTATGGAGTATTACGTTATAACGTATAACATTATATTGCATCTATATATGACGTATAACGTTATTAACTATTACGCTATAACTTATAACGTTATATTGCATCTCTATATGACGTATAACTTTATATTGCATCTCTATATGACGTATAACGTATTATTGCATCACTACAGGACGTATAACGTTTATACTATTACGTTATATCTTATAACGTTATATTGCACCACTATATGATGTCTAACGTTATATACTATTACGTTATAACGTATAACGCTACATTGAATAACTATGTGACGCATAACATTATATTGCATCACTACATGACGTATAACGTCATATACTATTACGTTATAACGTATAACGTTATATTGCATCTCTATATGACGTATAACTTTATATTGCATCACTATATCACGTATAACGTTATGGAGTATTACGTTATAACGTATAACGACATAATGCATTACTATGTGACGTGTGACGTTATATACTATTATGTTATAACCTATAACGTTATACAGCATCACTATATGACATACAACGTTATATACTATTACGTTATAAGGTATAACGATATATTGCATCACTTTATGATGTATAACTTTATATACTATTACGTTATAAGGTATAACTATATATTCCATCACTATGTGAAGTATAACGTTGTATACTATTACGTTATAACGTATACCGTTATATTGCATCTCTATATGACGTATAACTTTATATTGTATCACTATACGACGTATAACGATATAGAGTATTACTTTATAACGTATAACGTTATATTGCATCTTTATATGACGTATAACGTATTATTGCATCACTATATGACGTATAACGTCATATACTATTACGTTATAACTTATAACGTTATATTGCATCTCTATATGACGTATAACTTTATATTGCATCTCTATATGACGTATAACGTATTATTGCATCACTATATGACGTATAACGTTTATACTATTACGTTATAACTTATAACGTTATATTGCATCACTATATGAAGTATAACCTTTTATACTATTACGTTATAAGGTATAACTATATATTCCATCACTATGTGAAGTCTAACGTCATATACTATTACGTTATAACTTATAACGTTATATTGCATCTCTATATGACGTATAACTTTATATTGCATTTATATATGACGTATAACGTTATTATCTATTACGCTATAACTTATAACGTTATATTGCATCTCTATATGACGTACAGCGTTTACACTATTACGTTATAACTTATAACGTTATATTGCATCACTATATGATGTATAACCTTTTATACTATTACGTTATAAGGTATAACTATATATTCCATCACTATGTGAAGTCTAACGTTGTATACTATTACGTTATAACGTATACCGTTATATTGCATCACTATATGATGTATAACCTTTTATACTATTACGTTATAAGGTATAACTATATATTCCATCACTATGTGAAGTCTAACGTCATATACTATTACGTTATAACTTATAACGTTATATTGCATCTCTATATGACGTATAACTTTATATTGCATTTATATATGACGTATAACGTTATTATCTATTACGCTATAACTTATAACGTTATATTGCATCTCTATATGACGTATAACTTTATATTGCATCTCTATATGACGTATAACGCATTATTGCATCACTATATGACGTATAACGTTTATACTATTACGTTATATCTTATAACGTTATATTGCACCACTATATGATGTCTAACGTTATATACTATTACGTTATAACGTATAACGCTACATTGAATAACTATGTGACGCATAACATTATATTGCATCACTATATGACGTATAACGTCATATACTATTACGTTATAACGTATAACGTTATATTGCATCTCTATATGACGTATAACTTTATATTGCATCTCTATATGACGTATAACGTATTATTGCATCACTATATGACGTATAACGTTTATACTATTACGTTATAACTTATAACGTTATATGAAATCACTATGTCACGTATAACGTTATGGAGTATTACGTTATAACGTATAGCGATATATTGCATTACTATGTGACGTAAGACGCTATATACTATTACGTTACAACCTATAACGCTATACTGCATCACTATATGACGTATAACGTTATATACTATACGTTATAAGTTATAACTATATATTCCATCACTATGTGAAGTATAACGTTATATACTAATACGTTATAACGCATAACGATATATTGCAGCACTATATGACGTATAACGTTATATACTATTACGTTATAAGTTATAACTATATATTCCATCACTATGTGAAGTATAACGTTATATAATATTACGTTATAAACGCATAACGATATATTGCACCACTGTATGACGTATAACGTTATATTTGCATCACTATATGACGTATAACGTTTATACTATTACGTTATAACTTATAACGTTATATGAAATCACTATGTCACGTATAACGTTGTAGAGTATTACGTTATAACGTATAGCGATATATTGCATTGCTATGTGACGTAAAACGCTATATACTATTACGTTACAACCTATAACGCTATACTGCATCACTATATGACGTATAACGTTATATTCTATTACGTTATAAGTTATAACTATATATTCCATCACTATGTGAGTATAACGTTATATACTTGTACGTTATAACGCATAACGATGTATTTCATCACTATATGATGTCTAACGTTATATACTATTACGTTATAACGTATAACGCTATATTGCATCACTATATGGCGTATAACGATATAGACTATTACGTTATAACCTATAACGATATACTGCATCACTATATGACGTATGACGATATATACTATTACGTTATAAGTTATAACTATATATTCCATCACTATGTGAAGTATAACGTTATATACTATTACGTTATAACTCGTAACGATATATTGCACCACTATATGACGTATAACGATATAGACTATTACGATATATCGTATAACGTTATATTGCACCACTGTATGACGTATAACGTATTAATGCATCACTATATGACGTATAACGTTTATACTATTACGTTAAAACTTATAACATTATATTGCATCACTATATGAAGTATAACCTTATATAATATTACATTATAACCCATAACGATATATTGCACCACTGTATGACGTATAACGTTATATTGCAACACTATATGACGTATAACGTTATATACTATTACTTTATATCGCATAACGACATATTGCACCACTATATGACGTATAACTTTATATTGCATCACTATATGACGTATAACGTTATATAATATTACGTTATAACGTATAACGATGTATTGCATCACTATATCACGCATAACGTTATGGAGTATTACGTTATAACGTATAACGACATAATGCATTACTATGTGACGTGTGGCGTTATATACTATTTCGTTATAACGGACAACGTTATATAGTATCACTATATAACGTATAGCGTTAGGAAGTATTACGTTATAACGTATAGCGACATATTGCACTACTATGTGACGTTTAACGTTATATACTATTACGTTATAACCTATAACGTTATACTGCATAACTATATGACGCATAACGTTATGTACTTTTACGTTATAAGGTATAGTGATATATTGCATGACTATATCACTTACAACGTTATATTGCATCACTATATGACGAATATACTGTTACGTTATAACGTATAACGTTATATTGCATCACTATATCGCGTATAACCTTATGGAGTATTACCTTATAACGAATAACATTATATTGCATCTATATATGACGTATAACGTTATTAACTATTACGCTATAACTTATAACGTTATATTGCATCTCTATATGACGTATAACTTTATATTGCATCTCCATATGACGTATAACGTATTATTGCATCACTATATGACGTATAACGTTATACTATTACGTTATATCTTATAACGTTATATTGCACCACTATATGATGTCTAACGTTATATACTATTACGTTATAACGTATAACGCTACATTGCATAACTATGTGACGCATAACATTATATTGCATCACTATATGACGTATAACGTCATATACTATTTCGTTATAACGTATAACGTTATATTGCATCTCTATATGACGTATAACTTTATATTGCATCTCTATATGACGTATAACGTATTATTGCATCACTATATGACGTATAACGTTTATACTATTACGTTATAACTTATAACGTTATATGAAATGACTATGTCACGTATAACGTTATGGAGTATTACGTTATAACGTATAGCGATATATTGCATTACTATGTGACGTAAAACGCTATATACTATTACGTTACAACCTATAACGCTATACTGCATCACTATATGACGTATAACGTTATATACTATTACGTTATAAGTTATAACTATATATTCCACCACTATGTGAAGTATAACGTTATATACTAATACGTTATAACGCATAACGATAGATTGCAGCACTATATGACGTATAACGTTATATACTATTACGTTATAAGTTATAACTATATATTCCATCACTATGTGAAGTATAACGTTATATAATATTACGTTATAACGCATAACGATATATTGCGCCACTGTATGACGTATAACGTTATATTGCATCACTATATGACGTATAACGTTTATACTATTACGTTATAACTTATAACGTTATATGAAATCACTATGTCACGTATAACGTTATGGAGTATTACGTTATAACGTATAGCGATATATTGCATTACTATGTGACGTAAAACGCTATATACTATTACGTTACAACCTATAACGCTATACTGCATCACTATATGACGTATAACGTTATATACTATTACGTTATAAGTTATAACTATATATTCCATCACTATGTGAAGAATAACGTTATATACTATTACGTTATAACTCGTAACGATATATTGCACCACTATATGACGTATAACGATATAGACTATTACGATATATCGTATAACGTTATATTGCACCACTGTATGACGTATAACGTATTAATGCATCACTATATGACGTATAACGTTTATACTATTACGTTAAAACTTATAACATTATATTGCATCACTATATGAAGTATAACCTTATATAATATTACATTATAACCCATAACGATATATTGCACCACTGTATGACGTATAACGTTATATTGCAACACTATATGACGTATAACGTTATATACTATTACTTTATATCGCATAACGACATATTGCACCACTATATGACGCATAACTTTATATTGCATCACTATATGACGTATAACGTTATATAATATTACGTTATAACGTATAACGATGTATTGCATCACTATATCACGTATAACGTTATGGAGTATTACGTTATAACGTATAGCGGTATATTGCATTACTATGTGACGTAAAACGCTATATACTATTACGTTACAACCTATAACGCTATACTGCATCACTATATGACGTATAACGTTATATACTATTACGTTATAAGTTATAACTATATATTCCATCACTATGTGAAGTATAACGTTATATACTAATACGTTATAACGCATAACGATATATTGCAGCACTATATGACGTATAACGTTATATACTATTACGTTATAAGTTATAACTATATATTCCATCACTATGTGAAGTATAACGTTATATAATATTACGTTATAACGCATAACGATATATTGCACCACTGTATGACGTATAACGTTATATTGCATCACTATATGACGTATAACGTTTATACTATTACGTTATAACTTATAACGTTATATTGCACCACTATATGATGTCTAACGTTATATACTATTACGTTATAACGTATAACGCTACATTGCATAACTATGTGACGCATAACATTATATTGCATCACTATATGACGTATAACGTCATATACTATTACGTTATAACGTATAACGTTATATTGCATCTCTATATGACGTATAACTTTATATTGCATCTCTATATGACGTATAACGTATTATTGCATCACTATATGACGTATAACGTTTATACTATTACGTTATAACTTATAACGTTATATTGCACCACTATATGATGTCTAACGTTATATACTATTACGTTATAACGTATAGCGACATATTGCATTACTATGTGACGTAAAACGCTATATACTATTACGTTACAACCTATAACGCTATACTGCATCACTATAACGTATGACGTATCACTATGACGTATAACGTTATGTACTATTACGTTATAGCGTATAACGATATATTGCACCACTATATGACGTATATCTTTATATTGCATCACTATATTACGTATAACGTTATATACTATTACGTTATAACGTATAACGATGTATTGCATCACTATATGATGTCTAACGTTATATACTATTACGTTTTAACGTATAACGCTATATTGCAGCACTATATGTCGTATAACGATATAGAATATTACGTTATATCCTATAACGCTATACTGCATCACTGTATGACGTATAACGTTATATATTATTACGTTACAAGGTATAACTATATATTCCATCACCATGTGAAATATAACGTTATATACTTTTAGGTTATAACGCATAAGGATATTTTGCACCACTATATGACGTATAACTTTATATTGCATCACTATATCACGTATAACGTTATGGAGTATTACGTTATAACGTATAACGACATAATGCATTACTATGTGACGTGTGACGTTATATACTATTACGTTATAACCTATAACGTTATACAGCATCACTATATGACATACAACGTTATATACTATTACGTAATAAGGTATAACGATATATTGCATCACTATATGATGTATAACCTTATATACTATTTCGTTATAAGGTATTACTATATATTCCATCACTATGTGAAGTATAACGTTGTATACTATTACGTTACAACGTACACCGTTATATTGCATCTCTATATGACGTATAACTTTACATTGTATCACTATACGACGTATAACGATATAGACTATTACGTTATAACGTATAACGTTATATTGCATCTCTATATGACGTATAACGTATTATTGCATCAGTATATGACGTATAACGTTTATACTATTACGTTATAACTTATAACGTTATATTAAATCACCATGTCACGTATTGTCACGTCCCGCGTTCCGCACGTGACGCCACGAACCAATAACTTATGAATAATTAAACACGACCAATAATAATAAATTAACTAATAACTAACCAATCAAAATAAAAAGAATTATACGACAGACAATCAAAATGAAATAAATGAATCAATAATAAGAAACACTACGACCAATCAGCAATGACATATAAAATACAAATAAAATGAAATAATTAAATGAACCAATAAATAAAACAAGCCGCGATTCAAATGTATGAGATTTCTCTGCGAAAACACATGTATATACACACACGTGTATGCATATCTGTGTGTGTGACCTACTTCGTGAATCTGAATAATTGGTAATCTAATAAAATATAAAAGAAATAAAATATACTACACTACATCAGCATTCTAATAAAAGTGAAAATTGTATACAAGATTACTCTGCGACACACACATATATAGATATACACATGCGTACGCGTATCTTTGGGAAAAATTCATAATATATATATATATATATATATATATATATATATATATATATATATATATATATATATACATACATATATATATATATACATACATACATATATATATATATGTATGTGTACGTTATTAAACGATTAAAACGCAAAGAAATAAATATATAGATTTACATTTCTACGAACCTAGAGAATTATATACGAAATCCACATTATCGAATATTCAACCAATTAACGATCCGAGAAACAATGAGAATAACAATACGCGCACATATACATATGCATATATATATATTACATAATGGAAAATTACATTGTGAAATTTATATATATGTCGGATTGAAATCAGGATTAAGGAGATGGGCGTTTGATGGACTCTCATTAGAATTAGCCATTGTTGCGATACAACGGAGAGTTTATTAGCACAAGCTTATTAACAAGATTACGCACTCGTAGGACTAGTGATAATGACCTTAGGTTCGAACGAATCCGCGGTGACGGGATGATAAACGTATGTTATCGCACAGTTCAAGTCTAACTCTTTGTTAACTAGACGTGAGGTGTTCACTGGTCGTAGGATAGTACTGTCGCTCGTCAACGAGTCCACACGAAGGAATGCCTCTCCGTCTCGACGATGTCGTCGAGGAAAACTATATGGGGTAGGTCTGAGGATATGAGATCCTCGGATTCGTCAAAGAAGGCTTTCGTTCCAAAAGTGAGGGAAATTAGCGCTGTTGCTAATTGGTCGATCTCCATATCGGCGTTTTGAAAGAGATGCTGGCCGCCCTTAAGGGGGGGGTTGTTGACGGGGCATCGTTCGTGGAAGATAGGCTTCTCCTATCTTCCCGTAGTTGCGACAAGGACTGTTTGTCTAAATGAAGAACTTTGCTTGATTAAATCTTAAAATTTATTGCGGGTCCTCACGTTAGCTAAACATACTGCGTATATCGACATCTGGAGATCATCTTACTCGAAGGATAGGATCTGCGTGTGGCGAGCCACGGAACAGAAACCTTTGAAATATTTACTGCCATGTGTCACTACGGTCACTTCTTTCAAGGAGAGGTATAGAGTTACTCTGTGCCTTTGTTAGATAAACGTTCATCCCTTGACCGCGGCTACGTTGGGCGACCGATTGTCGCCCCGAGCCCAAGCTCATGATCACAAATCTCGAACAATCGGAGCAACATTTGTTTATGCTAAGTTACAGAGTTACGGTATTCCCGCGAATCCAAGGAGGAGTTCCAATGTTCT
The DNA here is from genome assembly GCF_024516045.1 of Bombus affinis. NCBI lineage: Eukaryota > Metazoa > Arthropoda > Insecta > Hymenoptera > Apidae > Bombus > Bombus affinis. The sequence goes on from NW_026109130.1 coordinate 50,218, forward strand.
TTCATCTCCGACATATATATATACACATATTATTACATCGAACAACTACTCATCTAATATACAAAACCACCTTGTAAAAATTACATTACTGAACATTCAACTAAACTAACTGAAGATTTAGTATAATAATATATAATAATATAATAATATATATATATACATAGATATGTGAAATAGCGTTGTATATAACCGGAAACAATACAAATGTCACACGACTTCTTCAACAACTTCGACTCTTCGTTCCTGCCGACAACACCTCACACGATGACTGCGTCTTCTAGAGCCACTTACGGATTCTTTACAATTCTTCTTCTTCTTGCACTGAAATATCATATGCAGTGAATAAAACACGAAAGAAGCAGGATGAACTAAATAAAAGAAATCATAACAAGATACACACCGAGACAGTCCGCATGGGAACCTCTGACAAAGATACCTCCGTATCTATCATTAAACGCATAATAATCAAAATGCACAAACCTCATTTGGAAGTCGACACCACTCACAGCGTACCAATGCAAGGGAGGAAAACGAATGAAATTGTATTTCGTGAAGACGTTTCACCACTTTCCATAGATCAGAAACTGGAGTTACACAACTAATAACCTAATAACAAGAAAGTAATATAAAATATACACGATTTAATATATAGCAAATATGGACATATAAATCTACAAGGAGCAAAATATATCTCATATTGTCAAATAAAACCAAATTGTCAAAAGATCATCAGGACACGACGCCAACGAAGGTGCCACTGTGCCTATTTGGATGGAAAACCGCCACTTCAGCATCATCCCTCGCACATATTCACACACGCACGTCGATCACGTCATCTCGTACCATTCACATATCTTCTTCCTCTTGCGCTAAAACAAATTCACAAGTTTAAGGAAACAAAGAACATGCGAAACGAGACGGAATACTAAAAACACACTCACACAGTTCGCACAGGTGCGGACGCTTTTGTGTCCATGACTCAACATAACCTGTAATCATCAAACTCCACGTTCTCTCATGGAAACTCTAAAAACCTGCAGCATTGCGATTCCCACCGGAACGAACTGTCACGTGACTGTCATCCCATTGGGGATGTCATTATAAAAAGCGTAGCGACACAATTCAAATCGGTGTAATCGTTACCAGTTAGAATAAAAGGGAGTAATCGTTACCAGTTAGAATAAAAGGGAGTAATCGTTACCAGTTGAATAAAAGAGTAAGAGAGTAATTGTTGGCGGTTCGGGAGAATTTAGCGAAAAATAAAGAAGAGTCAGATTAATTGTTAGCGTTAGCGTTAGCGATTAATTGTTAGTGGTTCAGTTAGAACAATCAGAGTAATTGTGAAAAGAGAGTAACTGCCATTAGTTGGTTCAGTTAGAATATAGTCAGAGAAATTGTTAGCGTTCGGGAGAATTTAACGAAATTAAAGAAGAGTAATTCAGTTAGAATAAAGAAATAGGATAGAGCAATTGTGATTAGTTGGTTCAGGAGAATTTAGCGAAAATAAGAACAGTAATTGTTAGTCGTTCAATTGAATTTGAGTGAGTCAGATATCAGTTCGTTCAGTTGATTTAATTAGAATTTAAGTTAGGATTAGAGAATAATTGTTCGTTCCAGTTCGAGTTTAAGAGTTACGAGATATAAATGTTATTAGTCAGTTCGAATTATAAAATAATTGTTATTAGTCAGTTAGAATTAAAACAATAGTTGGCTCAAGTTTTTGTGTTAGAATTTCGAATTGTTAAACACGTCCGGACACACTGTTGTTTACACTGTTCAAATTAAATAAAGATTAAAACGAAAAATTATAGAAGTGCCTATCTTTGTAAAACCGGAATCACCCCAGCGGCCTGCCCGTTCATCAGCGGAGACCAACGTCAGGTGAGTCAACTTTAATTATTATTAATAATTAATAATTAAAATAATAAATAATATCAATGATTAGTATAATTCGTCATTAATTCCGCCTGTAATAATTATTTATAATATAATTGATTATTCCAAACAATCCTCTCCCCTGCTAGTATTCCTGCGCATAGCAGGTTAGCCGAAACGTGGAGATTGTTGACCAGTGGCCTAAACTCCGATCAACTCTACATAATCTAACAAGAAATATCTAATTGAAACAGTCCTTAGACTGTTTCTGGTGGCAGCGACTACTACATTGTTTAAAATTTCAAAATTTGGATAGCGAAACGTAACAATATGACGTATGACGTTATATACTATTACGTTATAACCTATAACGGTGCACTGCATCACTGTATGACGTATAACGTTATATACTATAACGTTATAAGGTAAAACGTTATATTACACCACTATATCACTTATAACGTTATATTGTATCACTATATGACGCATAACGTCATATACTATTACATTATAACGCATAACGTAATAGAGTATTACGCTATAACGTATGACTACATGTTGCATCACTATGTGACGAATAACGTCATATACTGTTACGTTATAACGTATAACGTTATATTGCGTGACTATATGACGCATAACGTTATGGAGCATTACCATTCAACGTATAACGACATATTGCATTACTATGTGACGTATAACGTTATATACTATTACGTTATAATCTATAACGATGTACTGAATCACTATATGACGTATAACGTTATATACTATTACGTTATAACCTATAACGATGTACTGCATCAATCTATGACTTATAACGTTATATTGCACCACTATATGACGTATAACGTTTATACTATTACGTTATAACTTATAACGTTATATTGCATTACTATATGACGTATAACGTTATGGAGTATTACGTTACAACCTATAACGTTCTACTGCGTCACTATATGACGTATAGCGTTATATACTATTAAGTTATAAGGTTTAACGTTATATTGCATCACTATATGAAGTATAACCTTATATACTCTTACGTTATAAGGTATAACGATATATTGCATCACTATATGAAGTATAACCTTATATACTATTACGTCATAAGGTATAACGAAATATTGCACCACTATATGACGTATAAAGTCATATACCATTACGTTATAACCTATAACGATGTACTGCATCACTATATGACTTATAACGTTATATACTATTACGTTATAACCTATAACGATGTACTGCATCACTATATGACGTATAACGTTATATACTCATACGTTATAAGGTAAAACGTTATATTACACCACTATATCACTTATAACGTTATATTGTATCACTGTATGAGGCATAACGTCATATACTATTACATTATAACGTATAACGTAATAGAGTATTACGCTATAACGTATGACTACATATTGCATCACTATATGACGAATAACGTCATATACTGTTACGTTATAACGTATAATGTTATATTGCATTACTATATGACGCATAACGTTATGGAGCATTACCTTACAACGTATAACGACATATTGCATTACTATGTGACGTATAACGTTATATACCATTGCGTTATGACCTATAACGTTATACTGCATCACTATATGACGTATAACATTATATACTATTACGTTATAACGTATATCGATATATTGCATCACTATGTGACGTATAACGTTATATACTATTACGTTATAATGCATAACGTTATATTGCATTACTATATGACGCATAACGTTATGGAGCATTACGTTACAACGTATAACGTTATACTGCGTCACTAAATGACGTATAACGCTATATACTATTACGTTATAAGGTATAACGTTATATTGCATCACTATATGAAGTATATATTTATATACAATTACGTTATATGGTATAACGTTATATTGCATGACTATATCACTTATAACGTTATATAGCATCCCTATATGAAGTATAACGTTATGAACTATTACGTCATAACGTATAGCGTTATAGAGTATTACCTTATATCGTACAACGATTTATACTATTACGTTATAGCGCATAACCTTATATTGCATCGCTATATCACTTATAACGTTATGTTGCATCACTATGTCACTTATAACGTTATAATGCATCACTATATGATGTATAACGTTTATACCATTACGTTATAATTTATAACGTTATATTGCATCACTATATGACGTATAACGTTATGGAGTATTACGTTTTAACGTATAACGTTATATTGCATTACTATATAGCGTATAACGTTAATGAGAACTACGTTACAACGTATAACGATATATTGCATCACTATGTGACGAATAACGTTATATGTTATTACGTTATAACGCATAACGTTATATTGCATCACTATATGACGTATAACGATATAGACTATTACGTTATAACCTATAACACTATGCTGCACCACTATATGACGTATAGCGTCATATACTATTACGTTATAACCTATAATGATGTACTGCATCACTCTATGACGTATAACGTTATATACTATTACGCTATAAGGTAAAACGTTATATTACACCACTATCTGACTTATAACTTTATATTGTATCACTATATGACGCATAACGTCATATAATATTACATTATGACGTATAACGTAATAGAGTATTACGCTATAACGTATGACTACATATTGCATCACTATATGACGAATAACGTCATATACTGTTACGTTATAACGTATAACGATATATTGCATCACTATGTGACGAATAACGTTATATGCTATTACGTTATAACGCATAACGTTATACTGCATCACTATATGACTTATAAGGTTATATTGCACCACTATATGACGTATAACGTTTATACTATTACGTTATAATTTATAACGTTATATTGCATCACTATATGACGTATAACGTTATGGAGTATTACGTTTTAACCTATAACGTTATGTTGCATTACTATATGACGTATAACGTTATGGAGTATTACGTTACAACGTATAACGACATATTGCATCACTATGTGACGTATAACGATACATACTATTGCGTTATAACCTATAACGTTATACTGCATCACTATATGACGTATAACGTTATATACTATTACGTTATAAGGTATAACGGTATATTGCATCACTATATGAAGTATAACCTTATATAGTCTTACGTTATAAGGTATAACGATATATTGCATCACTATATGAAGTATAACATTATATACTATTACGTTATAAGTTATAACGATTTATTGCACCACTATATGACGTATAACGTCATATACCATTACGTTATAACCTATAACGATGTACTGCATCACTATATGACGTATAACGTTATATACTATTACGTTATAACCTATAACGATGTACTGCATCACTATATGACGTATAGCGTTATATACTATTACGTTATAATGTATAACGTTATATTTCATTACTATATGACGCATAACGTTATGGAGCATTACGTTACTACGTATAACGACATATTGCATTACTATATGACGTATAACGATATGGAGTATTACGTTTTAACGTTTAACGTGATAATGCCTTACTATATGACGTATAACGTTATGGAGTATTACGTTACAACGTATAACGATATATTGTATCACTATGTGACGTATAAAGTTATATACTATTACGTTATAACGCATAACGTTATATTGCATCACTATATCACTTATAACGTTATATTGCGCCACTATATGACGCATAACGTCATATACTATTACATTATAACGTATAACGTAATAGAGTATTACGCTATTACGTATGACTACAAATTGCATCACTATGTGACGAATAACGTTATATACTATTGCGTGATAACCTATAACGTTATACTGCATCACTATATGACGTATAACGTTATATACTATTGCGTTATAATGTATAACGTTATATCGCATTACTATATGACGCATAACGCCATGGAGCATTACGTTACAACCTATGACGTTATACTGCGTCACTGTATGACGTATAGCGTTATATACTATTACGTTATAAGGTATAACGATATATTTCATCACTATATGAAGTATAACCTTATATACTATTACGTTATAAGTTATAACGATATATTGCACCACTATAAGACGTATAACGTCATATACTGTTACGTTATAACCTATAACGATGTACTGCATCACTATATGACTTATAACGTTATATTGCACCACTATATGACGTATAACGTTTATACTATTACGTTATAACTTATAACGTTATATTGCATTACTATATGACGTATAACGTTATGGAGTATTACGTTACAACCTATCACGTTATACTGCTTCACTATATGACGTATAGCGTTATATGCTATTACGTTATAAGGTATAACGATATATTGCATCACTATATGAAGTATAACCTTATATACTCGTACGTTTTAAGGTATAACGATATATTGCATCACTATATGAAGTATAACCTTATATACTATTACGTTATAAGGTATAACGATATAGTGCACCACTATATGACGTATAACGTCATATACTATTACGTTATAACCTATAACGATGTACTGCATCACTATGTGACGTATAACTTTATATACCATTACGTTATAACCTATTACGATGTACTGCATCAGTATATGACTTATAACGTTATATTGCACCACTATATGACGTATAACGTTTATACTATTACGTTATAACTTATTACGTTATATTGCATTACTATATGACGTATAACATTATGGAGTATTACGTTACAACCTATAACGTAATACTGCGTCACTATATGACGTATAGCGTTATATACTAATAAGTTATAAGGTATAACGTTATATTGCATCACTATATGAAGTATAACCTTATATACTCTTACGTTATAAGGTATAACGATATATTGCATCACTATATGAAGTATAACCTTATATACTATTACGTTATAAGGTATAACGATATATTGCACCACTATAAGACGTATAACGTCATGTACTGTTACGTTATAACCTATAACGATGCACTGCATCACTATATGACGTATAACGTTATATATTATTACGTTTTAACTGATAACGATATACTTTCTCACTGTGTGACGTATAACGTTATATACTATTACGTTATTCCCTATAACGTTATACTGCATCACTAGTTGACGTATAACGTCATATACTTTTATAACGTATAACGTTATATTGCATTACTATATGACGTATAACGTTATGGAGTATTACGTTACAACCTATAACGTTCTACTGCGTCACTATATGACGTATAGCGTTATATACTATTAAGTTATAAGGTTTAACGTTATATTGCATCACTATATGAAGTATAACCTTATATACTCTTACGTTATAAGGTATAACGATATATTGCATCACTATATGAAGTATAACCTTATATACTATTACGTCATAAGGTATATCGAAATATTGCATTACTATGTGACGTATAACGTTATATACCATTGCGTTATGACCTATAACCTTATACTGCATCACTATATGACGTATAACATTATATACTATTACGTTATAACGTATATCGATATATTGCATCACTATGTGACGTATAACGTTATATACTATTACGTTATACTGCATAACGTTATATTGCATTACTATATGACGCATAACGTTATGGAGCATTACGTTACAACGTATAACGTTATACTGCGTCACTAAATGACGTATAACGCTATATACTATTACGTTATAAGGTATAACGTTATATTGCATCACTATATGAAGTATATATTTATATACTATTACGTTATATGGTATAACGTTATATTGCATGACTATATCACTTATAACGTTATATAGCATCCCTATATGAAGTATAACGTTATGAACTATTACGTCATAACGTATAGCGTTATAGAGTATTACCTTATATCGTACAACGATTTATACTATTACGTTATAGCGCATAACGTTATATTGCATCGCTATATCACTTATAACGTTATGTTGCATCACTATGTCACTTATAACGTTATAATGCATCACTATATGATGTATAACGTTTATACCATTACGTCATAATTTATAACGTTATATTGCATCACTATATGACGTATAACGTTATGGAGTATTACGTTTTAACGTATAACGTTATATTGCATTACTATATAGCGTATAACGTTAATGAGTACTACGTTACAACGTATAACGATATATTGCATCACTATGTGGCGAATAACGTTATATGTTATTACGTTATAACGCATATCGTTATATTGCATCACTATATGACGTATAACGGTATAGACTATTACGTTATAACATATAACACTATGCTGCATCACTCTATGACGCATAACGTTATATACTATTACGCTATAAGGTAAAACGTTATATTACACCACTATATGACTTATAACGTTATATTGTATCACTATATGACGCATAACGTCATATAATGTTACATTATGACGTATAACGTAATAGAGTATTACGCTATAACGTATGACTACATATTGCACCACTATATGACGAATAACGTCATATACTGTTACGCTATAACGTATAACGATATATTGCATCACTATGTGACGAATAACCTTATATGCTATTACGTTATAACGCATAACGTTATACTGCATCACTATATGACTTATAAGGTTATATTGCACCACTATATGACGTATAACGTTTATACTATTACGTTATAATTTATAACGTTATATTGCATCACTATATGACGTATAACGTTATGGAGTATTACGTTTTAACCTATAACGTTATATTGCATTACTATATGACGTATAACGTTATGGAGTATTACGTTTTAACCTATAACGTTATATTGCATTACTATATGACGTATAACGTTATGGAGTATTACGTTACAACGTATAAGGACATATTGCATCACTATGTGACGTATAACGATATATACTATTGCGTTATAACCTATAACGTTATACTGCATCACTATATGACGTATAACGTTATATACTATTACGTCATAACTTAAAACGATATATTGCATCACTATGTGACGAATAACGTTATATGCTATTACGTTATAACGCATAACGTTATACTGCATCACTATATGACTTATAAGGTTATATTGCACCACTATATGACGTATAACGTTTATACTATTACGTTATAATTTATAACGTTATATTGCATCACTATATGACGTATAACGTTATGGAGTATTACGTTTTAACCTATAACGTTATATTGCATTACTATATGACGTATAACGTTATGGAGTATTACGTTACAACCTATAACGTTATATTGCGTCACTATATGACGTATAGCGTTATATACTATTACGTTATAAGGTATAACGATATATTGCATCACTATATGAAGCATAACCTTATATATACTTATGTTATAAGGTATAACGATATATTGCATCACTATATGAAGTATAACATTATATACTATTACGTTATAAGTTATAACGATATATTGCATCACTATATGAAGTATAACGTTATGGAGTATTACGTTTTAACCTATAACGTTATATTGCATTACTATATAGCGTATAACGTTAATGATTACTACGTTACAACGTATAACGATATATTGCATCACTATGTGACGAATAACGTTATATGTTATTACGTTATAACGCATAACGTTATATTGCATCACTATATGACGTATAACGATATAGACTATTACGTTAATACCTATAACACTATGCTGCATCACTATATGACGTATAACGTTATATATTATTACGTTTTAACGGATAACGATATACTTTCTCACTGTGTGACGTATAACGTTATATACTATTACGTTATTCCCTATAACGTTATACTGCATCACTAATTGACGTATAACGTCATATACTTTTATAACGTATAACGTTATATTGCATTACTATATGACGTATAACGTTATGGAGTATTACGTTACAACCTATAACGTTCTACTGCGTCACTATATGACGTATAGCGTTATATACTATTAAGTTATAAGGTTTAACGTTATATTGCATCACTATATGAAGTATAACCTTATATACTCTTACGTTATAAGGTATAACGATATATTGCATCACTATATGAAGTATAACCTTATATACTATTACGTCATAAGGTATATCGAAATATTGCACCACTATATGACGTAAAAAGTCATATACCATTACGTTATAACCTATAACGGTGTACTGCATCACTATATGACTTATAACGTTATATACTATTACGTAATAACCTATAACGATGTACTGCATCACTATATGACGTATAACGTTATATACTCTTACGTTATGAGGTAAAACGTTATATTACACCACTATATCACTTATAACGTTATATTGTATCACTGTATGAGGCATAACGTCATATACTATTACATTATAACGTATAACGTAATAGAGTATTACGCTATAACGTATGACTACATATTGCATCACTATATGACGAATAACGTCATATACTGTTACGTTATAACGTATAACGTTATATTCCATTACTATATGACGCATAACGTTATGGAGCATTACCTTACAACGTATAACGACATATTGCATTACTATGTGACGTATAACGTTATATACCATTGCGTTATGACCTATAACCTTATACTGCATCACTATATGACGTATAACATTATATACTATTACGTTATAACGTATATCGATATATTGCATCACTATGTGACGTATAACGTTATATACTATTACGTTATACTGCATAACGTTATATTGCATTACTATATGACGCATAACGTTATGGAGCATTACGTTACAACGTATAACGTTATACTGCGTCACTAAATGACGTATAACGCTATATACTATTACGTTATAAGGTATAACGTTATATTGCATCACTATATGAAGTATATATTTATATACTATTACGTTATATGGTATAACGTTATATTGCATGACTATATCACTTATAACGTTATATAGCATCCCTATATGAAGTATAACGTTATGAACTATTACGTCATAACGTATAGCGTTATAGAGTATTACCTTATATCGTACAACGATTTATACTATTACGTTATAGCGCATAACGTTATATTGCATCGCTATATCACTTATAACGTTATGTTGCATCACTATGTCACTTATAACGTTATAATGCATCACTATATGATGTATAACGTTTATACCATTACGTCATAATTTATAACGTTATATTGCATCACTATATGACGTATAACGTTATGGAGTATTACGTTTTAACGTATAACGTTATATTGCATTACTATATAGCGTATAACGTTAATGAGTACTACGTTACAACGTATAACGATATATTGCATCACTATGTGGCGAATAACGTTATATGTTATTACGTTATAACGCATATCGTTATATTGCATCACTATATGACGTATAACGGTATAGACTATTACGTTATAACATATAACACTATGCTGCATCACTCTATGACGCATAACGTTATATACTATTACGCTATAAGGTAAAACGTTATATTACACCACTATATGACTTATAACGTTATATTGTATCACTATATGACGCATAACGTCATATAATGTTACATTATGACGTATAACGTAATAGAGTATTACGCTATAACGTATGACTACATATTGCACCACTATATGACGAATAACGTCATATACTGTTACGCTATAACGTATAACGATATATTGCATCACTATGTGACGAATAACCTTATATGCTATTACGTTATAACGCATAACGTTATACTGCATCACTATATGACTTATAAGGTTATATTGCACCACTATATGACGTATAACGTTTATACTATTACGTTATAATTTATAACGTTATATTGCATCACTATATGACGTATAACGTTATGGAGTATTACGTTTTAACCTATAACGTTATATTGCATTACTATATGACGTATAACGTTATGGAGTATTACGTTACAACGTATAACGACATATTGCATCACTATGTGACGTATAACGATATATACTATTGCGTTATAACCTATAACGTTATACTGCATCACTATATGACGTATAACGTTATATACTATTACGTCATAACTTAAAACGATATATTGCATCACTATGTGACGAATAACGTTATATGCTATTACGTTATAACGCATAACGTTATACTGCATCACTATATGACTTATAAGGTTATATTGCACCACTATATGACGTATAACGTTTATACTATTACGTTATAATTTATAACGTTATATTGCATCACTATATGACGTATAACGTTATGGAGTATTACGTTTTAACCTATAACGTTATATTGCATTACTATATGACGTATAACGTTATGGAGTATTACGTTACAACCTATAACGTTATATTGCGTCACTATATGACGTATAGCGTTATATACTATTACGTTATAAGGTATAACGATATATTGCATCACTATATGAAGCATAACCTTATATATACTTATGTTATAAGGTATAACGATATATTGCATCACTATATGAAGTATAACATTATATACTATTACGTTATAAGTTATAACGATATATTGCATCACTATATGAAGTATAACGTTATGGAGTATTACGTTTTAACCTATAACGTTATATTGCATTACTATATGACGTATAACGTTATGAAGTATTACGTTACAACCTATAACGTTATATTGCGTCACTATATGACGTATAGCGTTATATACTATTACGTTATAAGGTATAACGATATATTGCATCACTATATGAAGTATAACCTTATATATACTTACGTTATAAGGTATAACGATATATTGCATCACTATATGAAGTATAACATTATATACTATTACGTTATAAGGTATAACGATATATTGCACCACTATAAGACGTATAACGTCATATACTGTTACGTTATAACCTATAACGATGCACTGCATCACTATATGACGTATAACGTTATATCCTATTACGTTTTAACGGATAACGATATATTTTCTCACTGTGTGACGTATAACGTTATATACTATTACGTTATTCCCTATAACGTTATACTGCATCACTAATTGACGTATAACGTCATATACTTTTATAACGTATAACGTTATACTGCATTACTATATGACGTATAAGGTTATGGAGTATTACGTTACAACCTATAACGTTCTACTGCGTCACTATATGACGTATAGCGTTATATACTATTAAGTTATAAGGTATAACGTTATATTGCATCACTATATGAAGTATAACCTTATATACTCTTACGTTATAAGGTATAACGATATATTGCATCACTATATGAAGTATAACCTTATATATACTTACGTTATAAGGTATAACGATATATTGCATCACTATATGAAGTATAACCTTATATACTATTACGTTATAAGGTATAACGTTATATTGCACCACTATATGACGTATAACGTTATGGAGTATTACGTTTTAACGTATAACGTTATATTGCATTACTATATAGCGTATAACGTTAATGAGTACTACGTTACAACGTATAACGATATATTGCATCACTATATGAAGTATAACCTTATATACTATTACGTTATAAGGTATAACGCTATATTGCATCACTATATGACGTATAACGATATAGACTATTACGTTATAACCTATAACACTATGCTGCATCACTATAGGACGTATAGCGTCATATACTATTACGTTATAACCTATAACGATGAACTGCATCACTATATGACGTATAACGTTATATACTATTACGCTATAAGGTAAAACGTTATATTACACCACTATATGACTTATAACGTTATATTGTATCACTATATGACGCATAACGTCATATAATATTACATTATGACGTATAACGTAATAGAGTATTACCCTATAACATATGACTACATATTGCATCACTATATGACGAATAACGTTATATGCTATTACGTTATAACGCATAACGTTATACTGCATCACTATATGACTTATAAGGTTATATTGCACCACTATATGACGTATAACGTTTATACTATTACGTTATAATTTATAACGTTATATTGCATCACTATATGACGTATAACGTTATGGAGTATTACGTTTTAACCTATAACGTTATATTGCATTACTATATGACGTATAACGTTATGGAGTATTACGTTACAACCTATAACGTTATATTGCGTCACTATATGACGTATAGCGTTATATACTATTACGTTATAAGGTATAACGATATATTGCATCACTATATGAAGTATAACCTTATATATACTTACGTTATAAGGTATAACGATATATTGCATCACTATATGAAGTATAACATTATATACTAATACGTTATAAGTTATAACGATATATTGCATCACTATATGAAGTATAACGTTATGGAGTATTACGTTTGAACCTATAACGTTATATTGCATTACTATATGACGTATAACGTTATGGAGTATTACGTTACAACCTATAACGTTATATTGCGTCACTATATGACGTATAGCGTTATATACTATTACGTTATAAGGTATAACGATATATTGCATCACTATATGAAGTATAACCTTATATATACTTACGTTATAAGGTATAACGATATATTGCATCACTATATGAAGTATAACCTTATATACTATTACGTTATAAGGTATAACGTTATATTGCACCACTATATGACGTATAACGTTTACACTATTACGTTATAACTTATAACGTTATATTGCATTACTATATGACGTATAACGTTATGGAGTACTACGTTACAACTTATAACGTTATACTGCGTCACTATATGACGTATAACGTTATATACTATTACGTTATAAGGTATAACGGTATATTGCATCACTATATGAAGTATAACCTTATATAGTCTTACGTTATAAGGTATAACGATATATTGCATCACTATATGAAGTATAACATTATATACTATTACGTTATAAGTTATAACGATTTAATGCTCCACTATATGACGTATAACGTCATATACCATTACGTTATAACCTATAACGATGTACTGCATCACTATATGACGTATAACGTTACATACTATTACTCTATAAGGTAAAACGTTATATTACACCACTATATCACTTATAACGTTATATTGCATTTCTATATGACGTATAAAGTTATATGCTATTACGTTATAACCTATAACGTTGTACTGCATCACTATATGACGTATAACGTTACATACTATTACTCTATAAGGTAAAACGTTATATTACACCACTATATCACTTATAACGTTATATTGCATTACTATATGACGTATAACGTTATGGAGTATTACGTTACAACCTATAACGTTATACTGCTTCACTATATGACGTATAGCGTTATATACTATTACATTATAATGTATAACGTTATATTTCATTACTATATGACGCACAACGTTATGGAGTATTACGTTACAACGTATAACGATATATTGTATCACTATGTGACGTATAAAGTTATATACTATTACGTTATAACGCATAACGTTATATTGCATCACTATATCACTTATAACGTTATATTGCGCCACTATATGACGCATAACGTCATATACTATTACATTATAACGTATAACGTAATAGAGTATTACGCTATAACGTATGACTACAAATTGCATCACTATGTGACGAATAACGTTATATACTATTGCGTGATAACCTATAACGTTATACTGCTTCACTATATGACGTATAGCGTTATATACTATTACGTTATAATGCATAACGTTATATTGCATTACTATATGACGCATAACGTTATGGAGCATTACGTTACAACGTATAACGTTATACTGCGTCACTAAATGACGTATAACGCTATATACTATTACGTTATAAGGTATAACGTTATATTGCATCACTATATGAAGTATATATTTATATACTATTACGTTATATGGTATAACGTTATATTGCATGACTATATCACTTATAACGTTATATAGCATCCCTATATGAAGTATAACGTTATGAACTATTACGTCATAACGTATAGCGTTATAGAGTATTACCTTATATCGTACAACGATTTATACTATTACGTTATAGCGCATAACGTTATATTGCATCGCTATATCACTTATAACGTTATGTTGCATCACTATGTCACTTATAACGTTATAATGCATCACTATATGGAGTATAACGTTTATACCATTACGTTATAATTTATAACGTTATATTGCATCACTATATGACGTATAACGTTATGGAGTATTACGTTTTAACGTATAACGTTATATTGCATTACTATATAGCGTATAACGTTAATGATTACTACGTTACAACGTATAACGATATATTGCATCACTATGTGACGAATAACGTTATATGTTATTACGTTATAACGCATAACGTTATATTGCATCACTATATGACGTATAACGATATAGACTATTACGTTATAACCTATAACACTATGCTGCATCACTATATGACGTATAGCGTCATATACTATTACGTTATAACCTATAACGATGTACTGCATCACTATATGACGTATAACGTTATATGCTATTACGTTATAACCTATAACGATGTACTGCTTCACTATATGACTTATAAGGTTATATTGCACCACTATATGACGTATAACGTTTATACTATTACGTTATAATTTATAACGTTATATTGCATCACTATATGACGTATAACGTTATGGAGTATTACGTTTTAAGCTATAACGTTATATTGCATTACTATATGACGTATAACGTTATGGAGTATTGCGTTACAACGTATAACGACATATTGCATCACTATGTGACGTATAACGATATATACTATTGCGTTATAACCTATAACGTTATACTGCATCACTATATGACGTATAACGTTATATACTATTACGTCATAACTTATAACGATATATTCCATCACTATGTGACGAATAACGTTATATGCTATTACGTTATAACGCATAACGTTATACTGCATCACTATATGACTTATAAGGTTATATTGCACCACTATATGACGTATAACGTTTATACTATTACGTTATAATTTATAACGTTATATTGCATTACTATATGACGTATAACGTTATGGAGTACTACGTTACAACTTATAACGTTATACTGCGTCACTATATGACGTATAACGTTATATACTATTACGTTATAAGGTATAACGGTATATTGCATCACTATATGAAGTATAACCTTATATAGTCTTACGTTATAAGGTATAACGATATATTGCATCACTATATGAAGTATAACATTATATACTATTACGTTATAAGTTATAACGATTTAATGCTCCACTATATGACGTATAACGTCATATACCATTACGTTATAACCTATAACGATGTACTGCATCACTATATGACGTATAACGTTACATACTATTACTCTATAAGGTAAAACGTTATATTACACCACTATATCACTTATAACGTTATATTGCATTTCTATATGACGTATAAAGTTATATGCTATTACGTTATAACCTATAACGTTGTACTGCATCACTATATGACGTATAACGTTACATACTATTACTCTATAAGGTAAAACGTTATATTACACCACTATATCACTTATAACGTTATATTGCATTACTATATGACGTATAACGTTATGGAGT
Organism: Bombus affinis; assembly: GCF_024516045.1. Taxonomy (NCBI): domain Eukaryota; kingdom Metazoa; phylum Arthropoda; class Insecta; order Hymenoptera; family Apidae; genus Bombus; species Bombus affinis. The sequence goes on from NW_026109130.1 coordinate 67,504, forward strand.
ATTACGTTACAACCTATAACGTTATACTGCTTCACTATATGACGTATAGCGTTATATACTATTACATTATAATGTATAACGTTATATTTCATTACTATATGACGCACAACGTTATGGAGTATTACGTTACAACGTATAACGATATATTGTATCACTATGTGACGTATAAAGTTATATACTATTACGTTATAACGCATAACGTTATATTGCATCACTATATCACTTATAACGTTATATTGCGCCACTATATGACGCATAACGTCATATACTATTACATTATAACGTATAACGTAATAGAGTATTACGCTATAACGTATGACTACAAATTGCATCACTATGTGACGAATAACGTTATATACTATTGCGTGATAACCTATAACGTTATACTGCTTCACTATATGACGTATAGCGTTATATACTATTACGTTATAATGCATAACGTTATATTGCATTACTATATGACGCATAACGTTATGGAGCATTACGTTACAACGTATAACGTTATACTGCGTCACTAAATGACGTATAACGCTATATACTATTACGTTATAAGGTATAACGTTATATTGCATCACTATATGAAGTATATATTTATATACTATTACGTTATATGGTATAACGTTATATTGCATGACTATATCACTTATAACGTTATATAGCATCCCTATATGAAGTATAACGTTATGAACTATTACGTCATAACGTATAGCGTTATAGAGTATTACCTTATATCGTACAACGATTTATACTATTACGTTATAGCGCATAACGTTATATTGCATCGCTATATCACTTATAACGTTATGTTGCATCACTATGTCACTTATAACGTTATAATGCATCACTATATGGAGTATAACGTTTATACCATTACGTTATAATTTATAACGTTATATTGCATCACTATATGACGTATAACGTTATGGAGTATTACGTTTTAACGTATAACGTTATATTGCATTACTATATAGCGTATAACGTTAATGATTACTACGTTACAACGTATAACGATATATTGCATCACTATGTGACGAATAACGTTATATGTTATTACGTTATAACGCATAACGTTATATTGCATCACTATATGACGTATAACGATATAGACTATTACGTTATAACCTATAACACTATGCTGCATCACTATATGACGTATAGCGTCATATACTATTACGTTATAACCTATAACGATGTACTGCATCACTATATGACGTATAACGTTATATGCTATTACGTTATAACCTATAACGATGTACTGCTTCACTATATGACTTATAAGGTTATATTGCACCACTATATGACGTATAACGTTTATACTATTACGTTATAATTTATAACGTTATATTGCATCACTATATGACGTATAACGTTATGGAGTATTACGTTTTAAGCTATAACGTTATATTGCATTACTATATGACGTATAACGTTATGGAGTATTGCGTTACAACGTATAACGACATATTGCATCACTATGTGACGTATAACGATATATACTATTGCGTTATAACCTATAACGTTATACTGCATCACTATATGACGTATAACGTTATATACTATTACGTCATAACTTATAACGATATATTCCATCACTATGTGACGAATAACGTTATATGCTATTACGTTATAACGCATAACGTTATACTGCATCACTATATGACTTATAAGGTTATATTGCACCACTATATGACGTATAACGTTTATACTATTACGTTATAATTTATAACGTTATATTGCATCACTATATGACGTATAACGTTATGGAGTATTACGTTTTAACCTATAACGTTATATTGCATTACTATATGACGTATAACGTTATGGAGTATTACGTTACAACCTATAACGTTATATTGCGTCACTATATGAGGTATAGCGTAATATACTATTACGTTATAAGGTATAACGATATATTGCATCACTATATGAAGTATAACCTTATATATACTTTCGTTATAAGGTATAACGATATATTGCATCACTATATGAAGTATAACATTATATACTATTACGTTATAAGTTATAACGATATATTGCATCACTATATGAAGTATAACGTTATGGAGTATTACGTTTTAACCTATAACGTTATATTGCATTACTATATGACGTATAACGTTATGGAGTATTACGTTACAACCTATAACGTTATATTGCGTCACTATATGACGTATAGCGTTATATACTATTACGTTATAAGGTATAACGATATATTGCATCACTATATGAAGTATAACCTTATATATACTTACGTTATAAGGTATAACGATATATTGCATCACTATATGAAGTATAACCTTATATACTATTACGTTATAAGGTATAACGTTATATTGCACCACTATATGACGTATAACGTTTATACTATTACGTTATAACTTATAACGTTATATTGCATTACTATATGACGTATAACGTTATGGAGTATTACGTTACAACCTATAACGTTATACTGCATCACTATATCACTTATAACGTTATATTGCGCCACTATATGACGCATAACGTCATATACTATTACATTATAACGTATAACGTAATAGAGTATTACGCTATAACGTATGACTACAAATTGCATCACTATGTGACGAATAACGTTATATACTATTGCGTGATAACCTATAACGTTATACTGCATCACTATATGACGTATAACGTTATATACTATTACGTTATAATGTATAACGTTATATTGCATTACTATATGACGCATAACGCCATGGAGCATTACGTTACAACCTATGACGTTATACTGCGTCACTATATGACGTATAGCGTTATATACTATTACGTTATAAGGTATAACGATATATTTCATCACTATATGAAGTATAACCTTATATACTCGTACGTTTTAAGGTATAACGATATATTGCATCACTATATGAAGTATAACCTTATATACTATTACGTTATAAGGTATAACGATATATTGCACCACTATATGACGTATAACGTCATATACTATTACGTTATAACCTATAACGATGTACTGCATCACTATGTGACGTATAACTTTATATACCATTACGTTATAACCTATTACGATGTACTGCATCACTATATGACTTATAACGTTATATTGCACCACTATATGACGTATAACCTTTATACTATTACGTTATAACTTATTACGTTATATTGCATTACTATATGACGTATAACATTATGGAGTATTACGTCATAACGTATAGCGTTATAGAGTATTACCTTATATCGTACAACGATTTATACTATTACGTTATAGCGCATAACGTTATATTGCATCGCTATATCACTTATAACGTTATGTTGCATCACTATATCACTTATAACGTTATAATGCATCACTATATGGTGTATAACGTTTATACCATTACGTTATAATTTATAACGTTATATTGCATCACTATATGACGTATAACGTTATGGAGTATTACGTTTTAACGTATAACGTTATATTGCATTACTATATAGCGTATAACGTTAATGAGTACTACGTTACAACGTATAACGATATATTGCATCACTATGTGACGAATAACGTTATATGTTATTACGTTATAACGCATAACGTTATATTGCATCACTATATGACGTATAACGATATAGACTATTACGTTATAACCTATAACACTATGCTGCATCACTATATGACGTATAGCGTCATATACTATTACGTTATAACCTATAACGATGTACTGCATCACTATATGACGTATAACGTTATGGAGTATTACGTTTTAACCTATAACGTTATATTGCATTACTATATGACGTATAACGTTATGGAGTATTACGTTACAACCTATAACGTTATATTGCGTCACTATATGACGTATAGCGTTATATACTATTACGTTATAAGGTATAACGATATATTGCATCACTATATGAAGTATAACCTTATATATACTTACGTTATAAGGTATAACGATATATTGCATCACTATATGAAGTATAACCTTATATACTATTACGTTATAAGGTATAACGTTATATTGCACCACTATATGACGTATAACGTTTATACTATTACGTTATAACTTATAACGTTATATTGTATCACTATATGACGCATAACGTCATATAATATTACATTATGACGTATAACGTAATAGAGTATTACCCTATAACATATGACTACATATTGCATCACTATATGACGAATAACGTTATATGCTATTACGTTATAACGCATAACGTTATACTGCATCACTATATGACTTATAAGGTTATATTGCACCACTATATGACGTATAACGTTTATACTATTACGTTATAATTTATAACGTTATATTGCATCACTATATGACGTATAACGTTATGGAGTATTACGTTTTAACCTATAACGTTATATTGCATTACTATATGACGTATAACGTTATGGAGTATTACGTTACAACCTATAACGTTATATTGCGTCACTATATGACGTATAGCGTTATATACTATTACGTTATAAGGTATAACGATATATTGCATCACTATATGAAGTATAACCTTATATATACTTACGTTATAAGGTATAACGATATATTGCATCACTATATGAAGTATAACATTATATACTAATACGTTATAAGTTATAACGATATATTGCATCACTATATGAAGTATAACGTTATGGAGTATTACGTTTTAACCTATAACGTTATATTGCATTACTATATGACGTATAACGTTATGGAGTATTACGTTACAACCTATAACGTTATATTGCGTCACTATATGACGTATAGCGTTATATACTATTACGTTATAAGGTATAACGATATATTGCATCACTATATGAAGTATAACCTTATATATACTTACGTTATAAGGTATAACGATATATTGCATCACTATATGAAGTATAACCTTATATACTATTACGTTATAAGGTATAACGTTATATTGCACCACTATAAGACGTATAACGTTTATACTATTACGTTATAACTTATAACGTTATATTGCATTACTATATGACGTATAACGTTATGGAGTATTACGTTACAACCTATAACGTTATACTGCATCACTATATCACTTATAACGTTATATTGCGCCACTATATGACGCATAACGTCATATACTATTACATTATAACGTATAACGTATTAGAGTATTACGCTATAACGTATGACTACAAATTGCATCACTATGTGACGAATAACGTTATATACTATTGCGTGATAACCTATAACGTTATACTGCATCACTATATGACGTATAACGTTATATACTATTACGTTATAATGTATAACGTTATATTGCACTACTATATGACGCATAACGCCATGGAGCATTACGTTACAACCTATGACGTTATACTGCGTCACTATATGACGTATAGCGTTATATACTATTACGTTATAAGGTATAACGATATATTTCATCACTATATGAAGTATAACCTTATATACTCGTACGTTTTAAGGTATAACGATATATTGCATCACTATATGAAGTATAACCTTATATACTATTACGTTATAAGGTATAACGATATATTGCACCACTATATGACGTATAACGTCATATACTATTACGTTATAACCTATAACGATGTACTGCATCACTATGTGACGTATAACTTTATATACCATTACGTTATAACCTATTACGATGTACTGCATCACTATATGACTTATAACGTTATATTGCACCACTATATGACGTATAACCTTTATACTATTACGTTATAACTTATTACGTTATATTGCATTACTATATGACGTATAACATTATGGAGTATTACGTCATAACGTATAGCGTTATAGAGTATTACCTTATATCGTACAACGATTTATACTATTACGTTATAGCGCATAACGTTATATTGCATCGCTATATCACTTATAACGTTATGTTGCATCACTATATCACTTATAACGTTATAATGCATCACTATATGGTGTATAACGTTTATACCATTACGTTATAATTTATAACGTTATATTGCATCACTATATGACGTATAACGTTATGGAGTATTACGTTTTAACGTATAACGTTATATTGCATTACTATATAGCGTATAACGTTAATGAGTACTACGTTACAACGTATAACGATATATTGCATCACTATGTGACGAATAACGTTATATGTTATTACGTTATAACGCATAACGTTATATTGCATCACTATATGACGTATAACGATATAGACTATTACGTTATAACCTATAACACTATGCTGCATCACTATATGACGTATAGCGTCATATACTATTACGTTATAACCTATAACGATGTACTGCATCACTATATGACGTATAACGTTATGGAGTATTACGTTTTAACCTATAACGTTATATTGCATTACTATATGACGTATAACGTTATGGAGTATTACGTTACAACCTATAACGTTATATTGCGTCACTATATGACGTATAGCGTTATATACTATTACGTTATAAGGTATAACGATATATTGCATCACTATATGAAGTATAACCTTATATATACTTACGTTATAAGGTATAACGATATATTGCATCACTATATGAAGTATAACCTTATATACTATTACGTTATAAGGTATAACGTTATATTGCACCACTATATGACGTATAACGTTTATACTATTACGTTATAACTTATAACGTTATATTGTATCACTATATGACGCATAACGTCATATAATATTACATTATGACGTATAACGTAATAGAGTATTACCCTATAACATATGACTACATATTGCATCACTATATGACGAATAACGTTATATGCTATTACGTTATAACGCATAACGTTATACTGCATCACTATATGACTTATAAGGTTATATTGCACCACTATATGACGTATAACGTTTATACTATTACGTTATAATTTATAACGTTATATTGCATCACTATATGACGTATAACGTTATGGAGTATTACGTTTTAACCTATAACGTTATATTGCATTACTATATGACGTATAACGTTATGGAGTATTACGTTACAACCTATAACGTTATATTGCGTCACTATATGACGTATAGCGTTATATACTATTACGTTATAAGGTATAACGATATATTGCATCACTATATGAAGTATAACCTTATATATACTTACGTTATAAGGTATAACGATATATTGCATCACTATATGAAGTATAACATTATATACTAATACGTTATAAGTTATAACGATATATTGCATCACTATATGAAGTATAACGTTATGGAGTATTACGTTTTAACCTATAACGTTATATTGCATTACTATATGACGTATAACGTTATGGAGTATTACGTTACAACCTATAACGTTATATTGCGACACTATATGACGTATAGCGTTATATACTATTACGTTATAAGGTATAACGATATATTGCATCACTATATGAAGTATAACCTTATATATACTTACGTTATAAGGTATAACGATATATTGCATCACTATATGAAGTATAACCTTATATACTATTACGTTATAAGGTATAACGTTATATTGCACCACTATATGACGTATAACGTTTATACTATTACGTTATAACTTATAACGTTATATTGCATTACTATATGACGTATAACGTTATGGAGTACTACGTTACAACCTATAACGTTATACTGCGTCACTATATGACGTATAACGTTATATACTATTACGTTATAAGGTATAACGGTATATTGCATCACTATATGAAGTATAACCTTATATAGTCTTACGTTATAAGGTATAACGATATATTGCATCACTATATGAAGTATAACATTATATACTATTACGTTATAAGTTATAACGATTTAATGCTCCACTATATGACGTATAACGTCATATACCATTACGTTATAACCTATAACGATGTACTGCATCACTATATGACGTATAACGTTACATACTATTACTCTATAAGGTAAAACGTTATATTACACCACTATATCACTTATAACGTTATATTGCATTTCTATATGACGTATAAAGTTATATGCTATTACGTTATAACCTATAACGTTGTACTGCATCACTATATGACGTATAACGTTACATACTATTACTCTATAAGGTAAAACGTTATATTACACCACTATATCACTTATAACGTTATATTGCATTACTATATGACGTATAACGTTATGGAGTATTACGTTACAACCTATAACGTTATACTGCTTCACTATATGAAGTATATATTTATATACTATTACGTTATATGGTATAACGTTATATTGCATGACTATATCACTTATAACGTTATATAGCATCCCTATATGAAGTATAACGTTATGAACTATTACGTCATAACGTATAGCGTTATAGAGTATTACCTTATATCGTACAACGATTTAAACTATTACGTTATAGCGCATAACGTTATATTGCATCGCTATATCACTTATAACGTTATGTTGCATCACTATGTCACTTATAACGTTATAATGCATCACTATATGGAGTATAACGTTTATACCATTACGTTATAATTTATAACGTTATATTGCATCACTATATGACGTATAACGTTATGGAGTATTACGTTTTAACGTATAACGTTATATTGCATTACTATATAGCGTATAACGTTAATGATTACTACGTTACAACGTATAACGATATATTGCACCACTATGTGACGAATAACGTTATATGTTATTACGTTATAACGCATAACGTTATATTGCATCACTATATGACGTATAACGATATAGACTATTACGTTATAACCTATAACACTATGCTGCATCACTATATGACGTATAGCGTCATATACTATTACGTTATAACCTATAACGATGTACTGCATCACTATATGACGTATAACGTTATATGCTATTACGTTATAACCTATAACGATGTACTGCTTCACTATATGACTTATAAGGTTATATTGCACCACTATATGACGTATAACGTTTATACTATTACGTTATAATTTATAACGTTATATTGCATCACTATATGACGTATAACGTTATGGAGTATTACGTTTTAAGCTATAACGTTATATTGCATTACTATATGACGTATAACGTTATGGAGTATTGCGTTACAACGTATAACGACATATTGCATCACTATGTGACGTATAACGATATATACTATTGCGTTATAACCTATAACGTTATACTGCATCACTATATGACGTATAACGTTATATACTATTACGTCATAACTTATAACGATATATTCCATCACTATGTGACGAATAACGTTATATGCTATTACGTTATAACGCATAACGTTATACTGCATCACTATATGACTTATAAGGTTATATTGCACCACTATATGACGTATAACGTTTATACTATTACGTTATAATTTATAACGTTATATTGCATCACTATATGACGTATAACGTTATGGAGTATTACGTTTTAACCTATAACGTTATATTGCATTACTATATGACGTATAACGTTATGGAGTATTACGTTACAACCTATAACGTTATATTGCGTCACTATATGAGGTATAGCGTAATATACTATTACGTTATAAGGTATAACGATATATTGCATCACTATATGAAGTATAACCTTATATATACTTTCGTTATAAGGTATAACGATATACTGCATCACTATATGAAGTATAACATTATATACTATTACGTTATAAGTTATAACGATATATTGCATCACTATATGAAGTATAACGTTATGGAGTATTACGTTTTAACCTATAACGTTATATTGCATTACTATATGACGTATAACGTTATGGAGTATTACGTTACAACCTATAACGTTATATTGCGTCACTATATGACGTATAGCGTTATATACTATTACGTTATAAGGTATAACGATATATTGCATCACTATATGAAGTATAACCTTATATATACTTACGTTATAAGGTATAACGATATATTGCATCACTATATGAAGTATAACCTTATATACTATTACGTTATAAGGTATAACGTTATATTGCACCACTATATGACGTATAACGTTTATACTATTACGTTATAACTTATAACGTTATATTGCATTACTATATGACGTATAACGTTATGGAGTATTACGTTACAACCTATAACGTTATACTGCATCACTATATCACTTATAACGTTATATCGCGCCACTATATGACGCATAACGTCATATACTATTACATTATAACGTATAACGTAATAGAGTATTACGCTATAACGTATGACTACAAATTGCATCACTATGTGACGAATAACGTTATATACTATTGCGTGATAACCTATAACGTTATACTGCATCACTATATGACGTATAACGTTATATACTATTACGTTATAATGTATAACGTTATATTGCATTACTATATGACGCATAACGCCATGGAGCATTACGTTACAACCTATGACGTTATACTGCGTCACTATATGACGTATAGCGTTATATACTATTACGTTATAAGGTATAACGATATATTTCATCACTATATGAAGTATAACCTTATATACTATTACGTTATAAGTTATAACGATATATTGCACCACTATAAGACGTATAACGTCATATACTGTTACGTTATAACCTATAACGATGTACTGCATCACTATATGACTTATAACGTTATATTGCACCACTATATGACGTATAACGTTTATACTATTACGTTATAACTTATAACGTTATATTGCATTACTATATGACGTATAACGTTATGGAGTATTACGTTACAACCTATCACGTTATACTGCTTCGCTATATGACGTATAGCGTTATATACTATTACGTTATAAGGTATAACGATATATTGCACCACTATATGACGTATAACGTCATATACTATTACGTTATAACCTATAACGATGTACTGCATCACTATGTGACGTATAACTTTATATACCATTACGTTATAACCTATTACGATGTACTGCATCACTATATGACTTATAACGTTATATTGCACCACTATATGACGTATAACCTTTATACTATTACGTTATAACTTATTACGTTATATTGCATTACTATATGACGTATAACATTATGGAGTATTACGTCATAACGTATAGCGTTATAGAGTATTACCTTATATCGTACAACGATTTATACTATTACGTTATAGCGCATAACGTTATATTGCATCGCTATATCACTTATAACGTTATGTTGCATCACTATGTCACTTATAACGTTATAATGCATCACTATATGGTGTATAACGTTTATACCATTACGATATAATTTATAACGTTATATTGCATCACTATATGACGTATAACGTTATGGAGTATTACGTTTTAACGTATAACGTTATATTGCATTACTATATAGCGTATAACGTTAATGAGTACTACGTTACAACGTATAACGATATATTGCATCACTATGTGGCGAATAACGTTATATGTTATTACGTTATAACGCATATCGTTATATTTTATCACTATATGACGTATAACGGTATAGACTATTACGTTATAACCTATAACACTATGCTGCATCACTCTATGACGCATAACGTTATATACTATTACGCTATAAGGTAAAACGTTATATTACACCACTATATGACTTATAACGTTATATTGTATCACTATATGACGCATAACGTCATATAATGTTACATTATGACGTATAACGTAATAGAGTATTACGCTATAACGTATGACTACATATTGCACCACTATATGACGAATAACGTCATATACTGTTACGCTACAACATATAACGATATATTGCATCACTATGTGACGAATAACCTTATATGCTATTACGTTATAACGCATAACGTTATACTGCATCACTATATGACTTATAAGGTTATATTGCACCACTATATGACGTATAACGTTTATACTATTACGTTATAATTTATAACGTTATATTGCATCACTATATGACGTATAACGTTATGGAGTATTACGTTTTAACCTATAACGTTATATTGCATTACTATATGACGTATAACGTTATGGAGTATTACGTTACAACGTATAACGACATATTGCATCACTATGTGACGTATAACGATATATACTATTGCGTTATAACCTATAACGTTATACTACATCACTATATGACGTATAACGTTATATACTATTACGTCATAACTTAAAACGATATATTGCATCACTATGTGACGAATAACGTTATATGCTATTACGTTATAACCTATTACGATGTACTGCATCACTATATGACTTATAACGTTATATTGCACCACTATATGACGTATAACCTTTATACTATTACGTTATAACTTATTACGTTATATTGCATTACTATATGACGTATAACGTTATGGAGTATTACGTTACAACCTATAACGTTATACTGCATCACTATATGACTTATAACGTTATATTGCACCACTATATGACGTATAACGTTTATACTATTACGTTATAACTTATAACGTTATATTGCATTACTATATGACGTATAACGTTATGGAGTATTACGTTACAACCTATCACGTTATACTGCTTCGCTATATGACGTATAGCGTTATATACTATTACGTTATAAGGTATAACGATATATTGCATCACTATATGAAGTATAACCTTATATACTCGTACGTTTTAAGGTATAACGATATATTGCATCACTATATGAAGTATAACCTTATATACTATTACGTTATAAGGTATAACGATATATTGCACCACTATATGACGTATAACGTCATATACTATTACGTTATAACCTATAACGATGTACTGCATCACTATGTGACGTATAACTTTATATACCATTACGTTATAACCTATTACGATGTACTGCATCACTATATGACTTATAACGTTATATTGCACCACTATATGACGTATAACCTTTATACTATTACGTTATAACTTATTACGTTATATTGCATTACTATATGACGTATAACATTATGGAGTATTACGTTACAACCTATAACGTTATACTGAGTCACTATATGACGTATAGCGTTATATACTAATAAGTTATAAGGTATAACGTTATATTGCATCACTATATGAAGTATAACCTTATATATACTAACGTTATAAGGTATAACGATATATTGCATCACTATATGAAGTATAACATTATATACTATTACGTTATAAGTTATAACGATATATTGCATCACTATATGAAGTATAACATTATATACTATTACGTTATAAGTTATAACGATATATTGCATCACTATATGAAGTATAACGTTATGGAGTATTACGTTTTAACCTATAACGTTATATTGCATTACTATATGACGTATAACGTTATGGAGTATTACGTTACAACCTATAACGTTATATTGCGTCACTATATGACGTATAGCGTTATATACTATTACGTTATAAGGTATAACGATATATTTCATCACTATATGAAGTATAACCTTATATATACTTACGTTATAAGGTATAACGATATATTGCATCACTAAATGAAGTATAACCTTATATACTATTACGTTATAAGGTATAACGTTATATTGCACCACTATATGACGTATAACGTTATGGAGTATTACGTTTTAACGTATAACGTTATATTGCATTACTATATAGCGTATAACGTTAATGAGTACTACGTTACAACGTATAACGATATATTGCATCACTATATGAAGTATAACCTTATATACTATTACGTTATAAGGTATAACGCTATATTGCATCACTATATGACGTATAACGATATAGACTATTACGTTATAACCTATAACACTATGCTGCATCACTATAGGACGTATAGCGTCATATACTATTACGTTATAACCTATAACGATGAACTGCATCACTATATGACGTATAACGTTATATACTATTACGCTATAAGGTAAAACGTTATATTACACCACTATATTACTTATAACGTTATATTGTATCACTATATGACGCATAACGTCATATAATATTACATTATGACGTATAACGTAATAGAGTATTACCCTATAACATATGACTACATATTGCATCACTATATGACGAATAACGTTATATGCTATTACGTTATAACGCATAACGTTATACTGCATCACTATATGACTTATAAGGTTATATTGCACCACTATATGACGTATAACGTTTATACTATTACGTTATAATTTATAACGTTATATTGCATCACTATATGACGTATAACGTTATGGAGTATTACGTTTTAACCTATAACGTTATATTGCATTACTATATGACGTATAACGATATAGACTATTACGTTATAACCTATAACACTATGCTGCATCACTATATGACGTATAGCGTCATATACTATTACGTTATAACCTATAACGATGTACTGCATCACTATATGACGTATAACGTTATATGCTATTACGTTATAACCTATAACGATGTACTGCTTCACTATATGACTTATAAGGTTATATTGCACCACTATATGACGTATAACGTTTATACTATTACGTTATAATTTATAACGTTATATTGCATCACTATATGACGTATAACGTTATGGAGTATTACGTTTTAAGCTATAACGTTATATTGCATTACTATATGACGTATAACGTTATGGAGTATTGCGTTACAACGTATAACGACATATTGCATCACTATGTGACGTATAACGATATATACTATTGCGTTATAACCTATAACGTTATACTGCATCACTATATGACGTATAACGTTATATACTATTACGTCATAACTTATAACGATATATTCCATCACTATGTGACGAATAACGTTATATGCTATTACGTTATAACGCATAACGATATACTGCATCACTATATGACTTATAAGGTTATATTGCACCACTATATGACGTATAACGTTTATACTATTACGTTATAATTTATAACGTTATATTGCATCACTATATGACGTATAACGTTATGGAGTATTACGTTTTAACCTATAACGTTATATTGCATTACTATATGACGTATAACGTTATGGAGTATTACGTTACAACCTATAACGTTATATTGCGTCACTATATGAGGTATAGCGTAATATACTATTACGTTATAAGGTATAACGATATATTGCATCACTATATGAAGTATAACCTTATATATACTTTCGTTATAAGGTATAACGATATATTGCATCACTATATGAAGTATAACATTATATACTATTACGTTATAAGTTATAACGATATATTGCATCACTATATGAAGTATAACGTTATGGAGTATTACGTTTTAACCTATAACGTTATATTGCATTACTATATGACGTATAACGTAATGGAGTATTACGTTACAACCTATAACGTTATATTGCGTCACTATATGACGTATAGCGTTATATACTATTACGTTATAAGGTATAACGATATATTGCATCACTATATGAAGTATAACCTTATATACACTTACGTTATAAGGTATAACGATATATTGCATCACTATATGAAGTATAACCTTATATACTATTACGTTATAAGGTATAACGTTATATTGCACCACTATATGACGTATAACGTTTATACTATTACGTTATAACTTATAACGTTATATTGCATTACTATATGACGTATAACGTTATGGAGTATTACGTTACAACCTATAACGTTATACTGCATCACTATATCACTTATAACGTTATATCGCGCCACTATATGACGCATAACGTCATATACTATTACATTATAACGTATAACGTAATAGAGTATTACGCTATAACGTATGACTACAAATTGCATCACTATGTGACGAATAACGTTATATACTATTGCGTGATAACCTATAACGTTAAACTGCATCACTATATGACGTATAACGTTATATACTATTACGTTATAATGTATAACGTTATATTGCATTACTATATGACGCATAACGCCATGGAGCATTACGTTACAACCTATGACGTTATACTGCGTCACTATATGACGTATAGCGTTATATACTATTACGTTATAAGGTATAACGATATATTTCATCACTATATGAAGTATAACCTTATATACTATTACGTTATAAGTTATAACGATATATTGCACCACTATAAGACGTATAACGTCATATACTGTTACGTTATAACCTATAACGATGTACTGCATCACTATATGACTTATAACGTTATATTGCACCACTATATGACGTATAACGTTTATACTATTACGTTATAACTTATAACGTTATATTGCATTACTATATGACGTATAACGTTATGGAGTATTACGTTACAACCTATCACGTTATACTGCTTCGCTATATGACGTATAGCGTTATATACTATTACGTTATAAGGTATAACGATATATTGCACCACTATATGACGTATAACGTCATATACTATTACGTTATAACCTATAACGATGTACTGCATCACTATGTGACGTATAACTTTATATACCATTACGTTATAACCTATTACGATGTACTGCATCACTATATGACTTATAACGTTATATTGCACCACTATATGACGTATAACCTTTATACTATTACGTTATAACTTATTACGTTATATTGCATTACTATATGACGTATAACATTATGGAGTATTACGTCATAACGTATAGCGTTATAGAGTATTACCTTATATCGTACAACGATTTATACTATTACGTTATAGCGCATAACGTTATATTGCATCGCTATATCACTTATAACGTTATGTTGCATCACTATGTCACTTATAACGTTATAATGCATCACTATATGGTGTATAACGTTTATACCATTACGATATAATTTATAACGTTATATTGCATCACTATATGACGTATAACGTTATGGAGTATTACGTTTTAACGTATAACGTTATATTGCATTACTATATAGCGTATAACGTTAATGAGTACTACGTTACAACGTATAACGATATATTGCATCACTATGTGGCGAATAACGTTATATGTTATTACGTTATAACGCATATCGTTATATTTTATCACTATATGACGTATAACGGTATAGACTATTACGTTATAACCTATAACACTATGCTGCATCACTCTATGACGCATAACGTTATATACTATTACGCTATAAGGTAAAACGTTATATTACACCACTATATGACTTATAACGTTATATTGTATCACTATATGACGCATAACGTCATATAATGTTACATTATGACGTATAACGTAATAGAGTATTACGCTATAACGTATGACTACATATTGCACCACTATATGACGAATAACGTCATATACTGTTACGCTACAACGTATAACGATATATTGCATCACTATGTGACGAATAACCTTATATGCTATTACGTTATAACGCATAACGTTATACTGCATCACTATATGACTTATAAGGTTATATTGCACCACTATATGACGTATAACGTTTATACTATTACGTTATAATTTATAACGTTATATTGCATCACTATATGACGTATAACGTTATGGAGTATTACGTTTTAACCTATAACGTTATATTGCATTACTATATGACGTATAACGTTATGGAGTATTACGTTACAACGTATAACGACATATTGCATCACTATGTGACGTATAACGATATATACTATTGCGTTATAACCTATAACGTTATACTGCATCACTATATGACGTATAACGTTATATACTATTACGTCATAACTTAAAACGATATATTGCATCACTATGTGACGAATAACGTTATATGCTATTACGTTATAACCTATTACGATGTACTGCATCACTATATGACTTATAACGTTATATTGCACCACTATATGACGTATAACCTTTATACTATTACGTTATAACTTATTACGTTATATTGCATTACTATATGACGTATAACGTTATGGAGTATTACGTTACAACCTATAACGTTATACTGCATCACTATATGACTTATAACGTTATATTGCACCACTATATGACGTATAACGTTTATACTATTACGTTATAACTTATAACGTTATATTGCATTACTATATGACGTATAACGTTATGGAGTATTACGTTACAACCTATCACGTTATACTGCTTCGCTATATGACGTATAGCGTTATATACTATTACGTTATAAGGTATAACGATATATTGCATCACTATATGAAGTATAACCTTATATACTCGTACGTTTTAAGGTATAACGATATATTGCATCACTATATGAAGTATAACCTTATATACTATTACGTTATAAGGTATAACGATATATTGCACCACTATATGACGTATAACGTCATATACTATTACGTTATAACCTATAACGATGTACTGCATCACTATGTGACGTATAACTTTATATACCATTACGTTATAACCTATTACGATGTACTGCATCACTATATGACTTATAACGTTATATTGCACCACTATATGACGTATAACCTTTATACTATTACGTTATAACTTATTACGTTATATTGCATTACTATATGACGTATAACATTATGGAGTATTACGTTACAACCTATAACGTTATACTGAGTCACTATATGACGTATAGCGTTATATACTAATAAGTTATAAGGTATAACGTTATATTGCATCACTATATGAAGTATAACCTTATATATACTAACGTTATAAGGTATAACGATATATTGCATCACTATATGAAGTATAACATTATATACTATTACGTTATAAGTTATAACGATATATTGCATCACTATATGAAGTATAACGTTATGGAGTATTACGTTTTAACCTATAACGTTATATTGCATTACTATATGACGTATAACGTTATGGAGTATTACGTTACAACCTATAACGTTATATTGCGTCACTATATGACGTATAGCGTTATATACTATTACGTTATAAGGTATAACGATATATTGCATCACTATATGAAGTATAACCTTATATATACTTACGTTATAAGGTATAACGATATATTGCATCACTAAATGAAGTATAACCTTATATACTATTACGTTATAAGGTATAACGTTATATTGCAC
>NW_026109131.1:0-85711 GCF_024516045.1 Bombus affinis
ATAGCACAGTGCAATGTGATGACCGAACTGGCTGACAAAATTAGGTAATAACACGAAATATATGCAAGGCAATATAAGGTATATGTATAGCTTGGAAATTGTGACCGTTCCTCGCTCGCTCCGCTCGCTCGTAGAAATTTAGTCCAACCTCACTACCGATCCGACGCGTTCCCAAATTCGAAATAAGTCGCCTCCATATCGTAAAACGAATGCAAGAGGGAATGGTTTTATGTTAGGCTATAGTTTTTGAGCGATCGCAGCGAGCGAGGGACGCGTATAGGTGTGTCACAAACTAACGGTTTGGCACATACGGACATTGAAATATTCACACCAGCCCGAGGAGCCGGAAGTCTTTATCTTATTTCCTACTGACAAATGTTTACAGTTTATGAATAGTTTTACATAAATAGTACTACTTCCACATAGTACACTGCATTGTGATGTCCGAAATGGCAGACAAAATTAGGTAATAACACGAAATATATGCAAGGCAATATAAGGTATATGCATAGCTTGGAAATTGTGATCGTTGCTCGCTCGCTCCGCTCGATAGTAAAAATTTCGTCCAACCTCACTACCCATCCGACGCGTTCCCAAATTTGAAATAAGTCGCCTCCATATCGTATAACGAATGCAAGAGGGAATGGTTTTAGGTTAGGCTATAGTTTTCGGGCGAGCGCAGCGAGCGAGGGACGCGTAAAGGTGTGTCACAAACCAACGGTTTGGCACATACTGAAATTGAAATATTCACACCAGCCCGAGGAGCCGGAAGTCTTTATCCTATTGCCTACTGACAAATGTTTACAGTTTATGAATAGTTTTACATAAATAGTACTATTTCCACAAAGTACAGTGCAACGTGATGTACGAAATGGCTTACAAAATGAGGTAATAACACGAAATATATGCACGGCAATATAAGTTATATGTATAGCTTGGAAATTGTGATCGTTGCTCGCTCGCTCCGCTCGCTCGTAGAAATTTAGTCCAACCTCACTACCGATCCGACACGTTCCCAAATCCGAAATAAGTCGCCTCCATATCGTATAACAAATTCAAGAGGGAATGGTTTTAGGTTAGGCTATAGTTTTCGAGCGAGCGCAGCGAGCGAGGCCGCGTAAAGGTGTGTCACAATCCAACGGTTTGGCACATACGGACATTGAAATGTTCGCACCAGCCCGAGGAGCAGGAGGTCTTTATCCTAATGCCTACTGACAAAAGTTTACAGTTTATTAATAGTTTCACATAAATAGTTCTATTTCCAAATAGTACAGTGCAATGTGATGTCCGAAATGGCAGACAAAATTAGGTAATAACACGAAATATATGCAAGGCAATATAAGGTATATGTATAGCTTGGAAATTGTGACCGTTGCTCGCTCGCTCCGCTCGCTCGTAGAAATTTAGTCCAACCTCACTACCGATATGACGCGTTCCCAAATTCGAAATAAGTCGCCTCCATATCATAAAACGAATGCAAGAGGGAATGGTTTTAGGTTAGGCTATAGTTTTCGAGCGAGCGCAGCGAGCGAGGGACGCGTATAGGTGTGTCACAAACTAACGGTTTGGCACATACGGACATTGAAATATTCACACCAGCCCGATGAGCCGGAAGACTTCATCTTATTTCCTACTGACAAATGTTTACAGTTTATGAATAGTTTTACATAAATAGTACTATTTCCACATAGTACAGTGCAGTGTGATGTCCGAAATGGCAGACAAAATTAGGTAATAGCACAAAATATATGCAAGGCAATATAAGGTGTATGTATAGCTTGGAAATTGTGATCGCTGCTCGCTCGCTCCGTTCGCTAGTAAAAATTTCGTCCAACCTCACTACCGATCCGACACGTTCCCAAATTCGAAATAAGTCACCTCCATATCATATAACGAACGCAAGAGGGAATGGTTTTAGGTGAGGCTACATTTTTCGAGCGAGCCCGGCGAGCGAGGCCGCGTAAAGGTGTGTCACAAACCAACGGTTTGGTACATACGGACTTTGAAATATTCGCACCAGCCCGAGGAGAAGGAGGTCTTTATCCTATTGCCTACTGGCAAAAGATTACAGTTTATCAATAATTTCACACAAATAGTACTATTTCCACGTAGTACAGTGCAATGTGATGTCCGAAATGGATGACAAAATTAGGTAATAACACGAAATATATGCATGGCAATATAAGGTATATGTATAGCTTGGAAATTGTGACCGTTGCTCGCTCGCCCCGCTCGCTCGTAGAAATTTAGTCCAACCTCACTACCGATCCGACACGTTCCCAAATTCGAAAAAAGTCACCTCCATATCGTATAACGAACGCAAGAGGGAATGGTTTTAGGTGAGGCTACATTTTTCGAGCGAGCCCGGCGAGCGAGGCCGCGTAAAGGTGTGTCACAAACCAACGGTTTGGCACATACGGACATTGAAATATTCGCACCAGCCCGAGGAGCAGGAGGTCTTTATCCTAATGCCTACTGACAAAAGTTTACAGTTTATTAATAGTTTCACATAAATAGTTCTATTTCCAAATAGTACAGTGCAATGTGATGTCCGAAATGGCTGACAAAATTAGGTAATAACACGAAATATATGCAAGGCAATATAAGGTATATGTATAGCTTGGAAATTGTGACCGTTGCTCGCTCGCTCCGCTCGCTCGTAGAAATTTAGTCCAACCTCACTACCGATATGACGCGTTCCCAAATTCGAAATAAGTCGCCTCCATATCATAAAACGAATGCAAGAGGGAATGGTTTTAGGTTAGGCTATAGTTTTCGAGCGAGCGCTGCGAGCGAGGGACGCGTATAGGTGTGTCACAAACTAACGGTTTGGCACATACGGACATTGAAATATTCACACCAGCTCGAGGAGCCGGAAGTCTTTATCTTATTTCCTACTGACAAATGATTACAGTTTATGAATAGTTTTACATAAATAGTACTATTTCCACATAGTACAGTGCAGTGTGATGTCCGAAATGGCAGACAAAATTAGGTAATAGCACGTAATATATGCAAGGCAATATAAGGTATATGTATAGCTTGGAAATTGTGATCGTTGCTCGCTCGCTCCGTTCGCTAGTAAAAATTTCGTCCAACCTCACTACCGATCCGACACGTTCCCAAATTCGAAATAAGTCACCTCCATATCGTATAACGAACGCAAGAGGGAATGGTTTTAGGTTAGGCTATAGTTTTCGAGCGCGCGCAGCGAGCGAGGGTCGAGTAAAGGTGTGTCACAAACCAACGGTTTGGCATATACATACATTGAAATATTCGCACCAGCCCGAGGAGCCGGAAGTCCTTATCCTATTGCCTACTGACAAATGTTTACAGATTATCAAGAGTTTCACATAAATAGTACTATTTCCACATAGCACAGTGCAATGTGATGACCGAAATGGCTGACAAAATTAGGTAATAACACGAAATATATGCAAGGCAATATAAGGTATATGTATAGCTTGGAAATTGTGACCGTTGCTCGCTCGCTCCGCTCGCTGGTAGAAATTTAGTCCAACCTCACTACCCACCCGACGCGTTCCCAAATTTGAAATAAATGGCCTCCATATCGTATAACGAACGCAAGAGGGAATGGTTTTAGGTGAGGCTACATTTTTCGAGCGAGCACGGCGAGCAAGGGACGCGTAAAGGTGTGTCACAATCCAACGGTTTGGCACATACGGACATTGAAATGTTCGCACCAGCCCGAGGAGCCGGAGGTCTTCATCCTATTGCCTACTGACAAAAGTTTACAGTTTATCAATAGTTGCACATAAATAGTACTATTTCCACATAGTACAGTGCAATGTGATGACCGAAATGGCTGACAAAATTAGGTAATAACACGAAATATATGCAAGGCAATATAAGGTATATGTATAGCTTGGAAATTGTGACCGTTGCTCGCTCGCTCCGCTCGCTCGTAGAAATTTAGTCCAACCTCACTACCGATCCGACGCGTTCCCAAATTCGAAATAAGTCGCCTCCATATCGTAAAACGAATGCAAGAGGGAATGGTTTTATGTTAGGCTATAGTTTTTGAGCGATCGCAGCGAGCGAGGGACGCGTATAGGTGTGTCACAAACTAACGGTTTGGCACATACGGACATTGAAATATTCACACCAGCCCGAGGAGCCGGAAGTCTTTATCTTATTTCCTACTGACAAATGTTTACAGTTTATGAATAGTTTTACATAAATAGTACTATTTCCACATAGTACACTGCATTGTGATGTCCGAAATGGCAGACAAAATTAGGTAATAACACGAAATATATGCAAGGCAATATAAGGTATATGCATAGCTTGGAAATTGTGATCGTTGCTCGCTCGCTCCGCTCGATAGTAAAAATTTCGTCCAACCTCACTACCCATCCGACGCGTTCCCAAATTTGAAATAAGTCGCCTCCATATCGTATAACGAATGCAAGAGGGAATGGTTTTAGGTTAGGCTATAGTTTTCGGGCGAGCGCAGCGAGCGAGGGACGCGTAAAGGTGTGTCACAAACCAACGGTTTGGCACATACTGAAATTGAAATATTCACACCAGCCCGAGGAGCCGGAAGTCTTTATCCTATTGCCTACTGACAAATGTTTACAGTTTATGAATAGTTTTACATAAATAGTACTATTTCCACAAAGTACAGTGCAATGTGATGTACGAAATGGCTTACAAAATGAGGTAATAACACGAAATATATGCACGGCAATATAAGTTATATGTATAGCTTGGAAATTGTGATCGTTGCTCGCTCGCTCCGCTCGCTCGTAGAAATTTAGTCCAACCTCACTACCGATCCGACACGTTCCCAAATCCGAAATAAGTCGCCTCCATATCGTATAACAAATTCAAGAGGGAATGGTTTTAGGTTAGGCTATAGTTTTCGAGCGAGCGCAGCGAGCGAGGCCGCGTAAAGGTGTGTCACAATCCAACGGTTTGGCACATACGGACATTGAAATATTCGCACCAGCCCGAGGAGAAGGAGGTCTTTATCCTATTGCCTACTGGCAAAAGATTACAGTTTATCAATAATTTCACACAAATAGTACTATTTCCACGTAGTACAGTGCAATGTGATGTCCGAAATGGATGACAAAATTAGGTAATAACACGAAATATATGCATGGCAATATAAGGTATATGTATAGCTTGGAAATTGTGACCGTTGCTCGCTCGCTCCGCTCGCTCGTAGAAATTTAGTCCAACCTCACTACCGATATGACGCGTTCCCAAATTCGAAATAAGTCGCCTCCATATCCTAAAACGAATGCAAGAGGGAATGGTTTTAGGTTAGGCTATAGTTTTCGAGCGAGCGCAGCGAGCGAGGGACGCGTATAGGTGTGTCACAATCCAACGGTTTGGCACATACGGACATTGAAATGTTCGCACCAGCCCGAGGAGCAGGAGGTCTTTATCCTAATGCCTACTGACAAAAGTTTACAGTTTATCAATAGTTTCACATAAGTAGTACTATTTCCAAATAGTACAGTGCAATGTGATGTCCGAAATGGCTGACAAAATTAGGTAATAACACGAAATATATGCAAGGCAATATAAGGTATATGTATAGCTTGGAAATTGTGACCGTTGCTCGCTCGCTCCGCTCGCTCGTAGAAATTTAGTCCAACCTCACTACCGATCCGACACGTTCCCAAATCCGAAATAAGTCGCCTCCATATCGTATAACAAATTCAAGAGGGAATGGTTTTAGGTTAGGCTATAGTTTTCGAGCGAGCCCGGCGAGCGAGGCCGCGTAAAGGTGTGTCACAAACCAACGGTTTGGCACATACGGACATTGAAATATTCGCACCAGCCCGAGGAGAAGGAGGTCTTTATCCTATTGCCTACTGGCAAAAGATTACAGTTTATCAATAATTTCACACAAATAGTACTATTTCCACATAGTACAGTGCAATGTGATGTCCGAAATGGCTGACAAAATTAGGTAATAACACGAAATATATGCAAGGCAATATAAGGTATATGTATAGCTTGGAAATTGTGACCGTTGCTCGCTCGCCCCGCTCGCTCGTAGAAATTTAGTCCAACCTCACTACCGATCCGACACGTTCCCAAATTCGAAATAAGTCACCTCCATATCGTATAACGAACGCAAGAGGGAATGGTTTTAGGTGACTCTACATTTTTCGAGCGAGCACGGCGAGCAAGGGACGCGTAAAGGTGTGTCACAATCCAACGGTTTGGCACATACGGACATTGAAATGTTCGCACCAGCCCGAGGAGCAGGAAGTCCTTATCCTATTGCCTACTGACAAATGTTTACAGATTATCAAGAGTTTCACATAAATAGTACTATTTCCACATAGCACAGTGCAATGTGATGAACGAACTGGCTGACAAAATTAGGTAATAACACGAAATATATGCAAGGCAATATAAGGTATATGTATAGCTTGGAAATTGTGACCGTTGCTCGCTCGCTCCGCTCGCTCGTAGAAATTTAGTCCAACCTCACTACCGATCCGACGCGTTCCCAAATTCGAAATAAGTCGCCTCCATATCGTAAAACGAATGCAAGAGGGAATGGTTTTATGTTAGGCTATAGTTTTTGAGCGATCGCAGCGAGCGAGGGACGCGTATAGGTGTGTCACAAACTAACGGTTTGGCACATACGGACATTGAAATATTCACACCAGCCCGAGGAGCCGGAAGTCTTTATCTTATTTCCTACTGACAAATGTTTACAGTTTATGAATAGTTTTACATAAATAGTACTACTTCCACATAGTACACTGCATTGTGATGTCCGAAATGGCAGACAAAATTAGGTAATAACACGAAATATATGCAAGGCAATATAAGGTATATGCATAGCTTGGAAATTGTGATCGTTGCTCGCTCGCTCCGCTCGATAGTAAAAATTTCGTCCAACCTCACTACCCATCCGACGCGTTCCCAAATTTGAAATAAGTCGCCTCCATATCGTATAACGAATACAAGAGGGAATGGTTTTAGGTTAGGCTATAGTTTTCGGGCGAGCGCAGCGAGCGAGGGACGCGTAAAGGTGTGTCACAAACCAACGGTTTGGCACATACTGAAATTGAAATATTCACACCAGCCCGAGGAGCCGGAAGTCTTTATCCTATTGCCTACTGACAAATGTTTACAGTTTATGAATAGTTTTACATAAATAGTACTATTTCCACAAAGTACAGTGCAATGTGATGTACGAAATGGCTTACAAAATGAGGTAATAACACGAAATATATGCACGGCAATATAAGTTATATGTATAGCTTGGAAATTGTGATCGTTGCTCGCTCGCTCCGCTCGCTCGTAGAAATTTAGTCCAACCTCACTACCGATCCGACACGTTCCCAAATCCGAAATAAGTCGCCTCCATATCGTATAACAAATTCAAGAGGGAATGGTTTTAGGTTAGGCTATAGTTTTCGAGCGAGCGCAGCGAGCGAGGCCGCGTAAAGGTGTGTCACAATCCAACGGTTTGGCACATACGGACATTGAAATGTTCGCACCAGCCCGAGGAGCAGGAGGTCTTTATCCTAATGCCTACTGACAAAAGTTTACAGTTTATTAATAGTTTCACATAAATAGTTCTATTTCCAAATAGTACAGTGCAATGTGATGTCCGAAATGGCAGACAAAATTAGGTAATAACACGAAATATATG
The DNA here is from genome assembly GCF_024516045.1 of Bombus affinis. Classification (NCBI taxonomy): domain Eukaryota; kingdom Metazoa; phylum Arthropoda; class Insecta; order Hymenoptera; family Apidae; genus Bombus; species Bombus affinis. Next base: position 7,655 of record NW_026109131.1, read on the forward strand.
CAAGGCAATATAAGTTATATGTATAGCTTGGAAATTGTGATCGTTGCTCGCTCGCTCCGCTCGCTCGTAGAAATTTAGTCCAACCTCACTACCGATCCGACACGTTCCCAAATCCGAAATAAGTCGCCTCCATATCGTATAACAAATTCAAGAGGGAATGGTTTTAGGTTAGGCTATAGTTTTCGAGCGAGCGCTGCGAGCGAGGGACGCGTATAGGTGTGTCACAAACTAACGGTTTGGCACATACGGACATTGAAATATTCACACCAGCTCGAGGAGCCGGAAGTCTTTATCTTATTTCCTACTGACAAATGATTACAGTTTATGAATAGTTTTACATAAATAGTACTATTTCCACATAGTACAGTGCAGTGTGATGTCCGAAATGGCAGACAAAATTAGGTAATAGCACGTAATATATGCAAGGCAATATAAGGTATATGTATAGCTTGGAAATTGTGATCGTTGCTCGCTCGCTCCGTTCGCTAGTAAAAATTTCGTCCAACCTCACTACCGATCCGACACGTTCCCAAATTCGAAATAAGTCACCTCCATATCGTATAACGAACGCAAGAGGGAATGGTTTTAGGTTAGGCTATAGTTTTCGAGCGCGCGCAGCGAGCGAGGGTCGAGTAAAGGTGTGTCACAAACCAACGGTTTGGCACATACATACATTGAAATATTCGCACCAGCCCGAGGAGCCGGAAGTCCTTATCCTATTGCCTACTGACAAATGTTTACAGATTATCAAGAGTTTCACATAAATAGTACTATTTCCACATAGCACAGTGCAATGTGATGACCGAAATGGCTGACAAAATTAGGTAATAACACGAAATATATGCAAGGCAATATAAGGTATATGTATAGCTTGGAAATTGTGACCGTTGCTCGCTCGCTCCGCTCGCTGGTAGAAATTTAGTCCAACCTCACTACCCACCCGACGCGTTCCCAAATTTGAAATAAATGGCCTCCATATCGTATAACGAACGCAAGAGGGAATGGTTTTAGGTGAGGCTACATTTTTCGAGCGAGCACGGCGAGCAAGGGACGCGTAAAGGTGTGTCACAATCCAACGGTTTGGCACATACGGACATTGAAATGTTCGCACCAGCCCGAGGAGCCGGAGGTCTTCATCCTATTGCCTACTGACAAAAGTTTACAGTTTATCAATAGTTGCACATAAATAGTACTATTTCCACATAGTACAGTGCAATGTGATGACCGAAATGGCTGACAAAATTAGGTAATAACACGAAATATATGCAAGGCAATATAAGGTATATGTATAGCTTGGAAATTGTGACCGTTGCTCGCTCGCTCCGCTCGCTCGTAGAAATTTAGTCCAACCTCACTACCGATCCGACGCGTTCCCAAATTCGAAATAAGTCGCCTCCATATCGTAAAACGAATGCAAGAGGGAATGGTTTTATGTTAGGCTATAGTTTTTGAGCGATCGCAGCGAGCGAGGGACGCGTATAGGTGTGTCACAAACTAACGGTTTGGCACATACGGACATTGAAATATTCACACCAGCCCGAGGAGCCGGAAGTCTTTATCTTATTTCCTACTGACAAATGTTTACAGTTTATGAATAGTTTTACATAAATAGTACTATTTCCACATAGTACACTGCATTGTGATGTCCGAAATGGCAGACAAAATTAGGTAATAACACGAAATATATGCAAGGCAATATAAGGTATATGCATAGCTTGGAAATTGTGATCGTTGCTCGCTCGCTCCGCTCGATAGTAAAAATTTCGTCCAACCTCACTACCCATCCGACGCGTTCCCAAATTTGAAATAAGTCGCCTCCATATCGTATAACGAATGCAAGAGGGAATGGTTTTAGGTTGGGCTATAGTTTTCGGGCGAGCGCAGCGAGCGAGGGACGCGTAAAGGTGTGTCACAAACCAACGGTTTGGCACATACTGAAATTGAAATATTCACACCAGCCCGAGGAGCCGGAAGTCTTTATCCTATTGCCTACTGACAAATGTTTACAGTTTATGAATAGTTTTACATAAATAGTACTATTTCCACAAAGTACAGTGCAATGTGATGTACGAAATGGCTTACAAAATGAGGTAATAACACGAAATATATGCACGGCAATATAAGTTATATGTATAGCTTGGAAATTGTGATCGTTGCTCGCTCGCTCCGCTCGCTCGTAGAAATTTAGTCCAACCTCACTACCGATCCGACACGTTCCCAAATCCGAAATAAGTCGCCTCCATATCGTATAACAAATTCAAGAGGGAATGGTTTTAGGTTAGGCTATAGTTTTCGAGCGAGCGCAGCGAGCGAGGCCGCGTAAAGGTGTGTCACAATCCAACGGTTTGGCACATACGGACATTGAAATATTCGCACCAGCCCGAGGAGAAGGAGGTCTTTATCCTATTGCCTACTGGCAAAAGATTACAGTTTATCAATAATTTCACACAAATAGTACTATTTCCACGTAGTACAGTGCAATGTGATGTCCGAAATGGATGACAAAATTAGGTAATAACACGAAATATATGCATGGCAATATAAGGTATATGTATAGCTTGGAAATTGTGACCGTTGCTCGCTCGCTCCGCTCGCTCGTAGAAATTTAGTCCAACCTCACTACCGATATGACGCGTTCCCAAATTCGAAATAAGTCGCCTCCATATCCTAAAACGAATGCAAGAGGGAATGGTTTTAGGTTAGGCTATAGTTTTCGAGCGAGCGCAGCGAGCGAGGGACGCGTATAGGTGTGTCACAATCCAACGGTTTGGCACATACGGACATTGAAATGTTCGCACCAGCCCGAGGAGCAGGAGGTCTTTATCCTAATGCCTACTGACAAAAGTTTACAGTTTATCAATAGTTTCACATAAGTAGTACTATTTCCAAATAGTACAGTGCAATGTGATGTCCGAAATGGCTGACAAAATTAGGTAATAACACGAAATATATGCAAGGCAATATAAGGTATATGTATAGCTTGGAAATTGTGACCGTTGCTCGCTCGCCCCGCTCGCTCGTAGAAATTTAGTCCAACCTCACTACCGATCCGACACGTTCCCAAATTCGAAATAAGTCACCTCCTTATCGTATAACGAACGCAAGAGGGAATGGTTTTAGGTGACTCTACATTTTTCGAGCGAGCACGGCGAGCAAGGGACGCGTAAAGGTGTGTCACAATCCAACGGTTTGGCACATACGGACATTGAAATGTTCGCACCAGCCCGAGGAGCAGGAAGTCCTTATCCTATTGCCTACTGACAAATGTTTACAGATTATCAAGAGTTTCACATAAATAGTACTATTTCCACATAGCACAGTGCAATGTGATGAACGAACTGGCTGACAAAATTAGGTAATAACACGAAATATATGCAAGGCAATATAAGGTATATGTATAGCTTGGAAATTGTGACCGTTGCTCGCTCGCTCCGCTCGCTCGTAGAAATTTAGTCCAACCTCACTACCGATCCGACGCGTTCCCAAATTCGAAATAAGTCGCCTCCATATCGTAAAACGAATGCAAGAGGGAATGGTTTTATGTTAGGCTATAGTTTTTGAGCGATCGCAGCGAGCGAGGGACGCGTATAGGTGTGTCACAAACTAACGGTTTGGCACATACGGACATTGAAATATTCACACCAGCCCGAGGAGCCGGAAGTCTTTATCTTATTTCCTACTGACAAATGTTTACAGTTTATGAATAGTTTTACATAAATAGTACTACTTCCACATAGTACACTGCATTGTGATGTCCGAAATGGCAGACAAAATTAGGTAATAACACGAAATATACGCAAGGCAATATAAGGTATATGCATAGCTTGGAAATTGTGATCGTTGCTCGCTCGCTCCGCTCGATAGTAAAAATTTCGTCCAACCTCACTACCCATCCGACGCGTTCCCAAATTTGAAATAAGTCGCCTCCATATCGTATAACGAATACAAGAGGGAATGGTTTTAGGTTAGGCTATAGTTTTCGGGCGAGCGCAGCGAGCGAGGGACGCGTAAAGGTGTGTCACAAACCAACGGTTTGGCACATACTGAAATTGAAATATTCACACCAGCCCGAGGAGCCGGAAGTCTTTATCCTATTGCCTACTGACAAATGTTTACAGTTTATGAATAGTTTTACATAAATAGTACTATTTCCACAAAGTACAGTGCAATGTGATGTACGAAATGGCTTACAAAATGAGGTAATAACACGAAATATATGCACGGCAATATAAGTTATATGTATAGCTTGGAAATTGTGATCGTTGCTCGCTCGCTCCGCTCGCTCGTAGAAATTTAGTCCAACCTCACTACCGATCCGACACGTTCCCAAATCCGAAATAAGTCGCCTCCATATCGTATAACAAATTCAAGAGGGAATGGTTTTAGGTTAGGCTATAGTTTTCGAGCGAGCGCAGCGAGCGAGGCCGCGTAAAGGTGTGTCACAATCCAACGGTTTGGCACATACGGACATTGAAATGTTCGCACCAGCCCGAGGAGCAGGAGGTCTTTATCCTAATGCCTACTGACAAAAGTTTACAGTTTATTAATAGTTTCACATAAATAGTTCTATTTCCAAATAGTACAGTGCAATGTGATGTCCGAAATGGCAGACAAAATTAGGTAATAACACGAAATATATGCAAGGCAATATAAGGTATATGTATAGCTTGGAAATTGTGACCGTTGCTCGCTCGCTCCGCTCGCTCGTAGAAATTTAGTCCAGCCTCACTACCGATATGACGCGTTCCCAAATTCGAAATAAGTCGCCTCCATATCATAAAACGAATGCAAGAGGGAATGGTTTTAGGTTAGGCTATAGTTTTCGAGCGAGCGCAGCGAGCGAGGGACGCGTATAGGTGTGTCACAAACTAACGGTTTGGCACATACGGACATTGAAATATTCACACCAGCCCGAGGAGCCGGAAGACTTCATCTTATTTCCTACTGACAAATGTTTACAGTTTATGAATAGTTTTACATAAATAGTACTATTTCCACATAGTACAGTGCAGTGTGATGTCCGAAATGGCAGACAAAATTAGGTAATAGCACAAAATATATGCAAGGCAATATAAGGTATATGTATAGCTTGGAAATTGTGACCGTTGCTCGCTCGCCCCGCTCGCTCGTAGAAATTTAGTCCAACCTCACTACCGATCCGACACGTTCCCAAATTCGAAATAAGTCACCTCCATATCGTATAACGAACGCAAGAGGGAATGGTTTTAGGTGACTCTACATTTTTCGAGCGAGCACGGCGAGCAAAGGACGCGTAAAGGTGTGTCACAATCCAACGGTTTGGCACATACGGACATTGAAATGTTCGCACCAGCCCGAGGAGCAGGAAGTCCTTATCCTATTGCCTACTGACAAATGTTTACAGATTATCAAGAGTTTCACATAAATAGTACTATTTCCACATAGCACAGTGCAATGTGATGAACGAACTGGCTGACAAAATTAGGTAATAACACGAAATATATGCAAGGCAATATAAGGTATATGTATAGCTTGGAAATTGTGACCGTTGCTCGCTCGCTCCGCTCGCTCGTAGAAATTTAGTCCAACCTCACTACCGATATGACGCGTTCCCAAATTCGAAATAAGTCGCCTCCATATCCTAAAACGAATGCAAGAGGGAATGGTTTTAGGTTAGGCTATAGTTTTCGAGCGAGCGCAGCGAGCGAGGGACGCGTATAGGTGTGTCACAATCCAACGGTTTGGCACATACGGACATTGAAATGTTCGCACCAGCCCGAGGAGCAGGAGGTCTTTATCCTAATGCCTACTGACAAAAGTTTACAGTTTATCAATAGTTTCACATAAGTAGTACTATTTCCAAATAGTACAGTGCAATGTGATGTCCGAAATGGCTGACAAAATTAGGTAATAACACGAAATATATGCAAGGCAATATAAGGTATATGTATAGCTTGGAAATTGTGACCGTTGCTCGCTCGCCCCGCTCGCTCGTAGAAATTTAGTCCAACCTCACTACCGATCCGACACGTTCCCAAATTCGAAATAAGTCACCACCATATCGTATAACGAACGCAAGAGGGAATGGTTTTAGGTGACTCTACATTTTTCGAGCGAGCACGGCGAGCAAGGGACGCGTAAAGGTGTGTCACAATCCAACGGTTTGGCACATACGGACATTGAAATGTTCGCACCAGCCCGAGGAGCAGGAAGTCCTTATCCTATTGCCTACTGACAAATGTTTACAGATTATCAAGAGTTTCACATAAATAGTACTATTTCCACATAGCACAGTGCAATGTGATGAACGAACTGGCTGACAAAATTAGGTAATAACACGAAATATATGCAAGGCAATATAAGGTATATGTATAGCTTGGAAATTGTGACCGTTGCTCGCTCGCTCCGCTCGCTCGTAGAAATTTAGTCCAACCTCACTACCGATCCGACGCGTTCCCAAATTCGAAATAAGTCGCCTCCATATCGTAAAACGAATGCAAGAGGGAATGGTTTTATGTTAGGCTATAGTTTTTGAGCGATCGCAGCGAGCGAGGGACGCGTATAGGTGTGTCACAAACTAACGGTTTGGCACATACGGACATTGAAATATTCACACCAGCCCGAGGAGCCGGAAGTCTTTATCTTATTTCCTACTGACAAATGTTTACAGTTTATGAATAGTTTTACATAAATAGTACTACTTCCACATAGTACACTGCATTGTGATGTCCGAAATGGCAGACAAAATTAGGTAATAACACGAAATATATGCAAGGCAATATAAGGTATATGCATAGCTTGGAAATTGTGATCGTTGCTCGCTCGCTCCGCTCGATAGTAAAAATTTCGTCCAACCTCACTACCCATCCGACGCGTTCCCAAATTTGAAATAAGTCGCCTCCATATCGTATAACGAATACAAGAGGGAATGGTTTTAGGTTAGGCTATAGTTTTCGGGCGAGCGCAGCGAGCGAGGGACGCGTAAAGGTGTGTCACAAACCAACGGTTTGGCACATACTGAAATTGAAATATTCACACCAGCCCGAGGAGCCGGAAGTCTTTATCCTATTGCCTACTGACAAATGTTTACAGTTTATGAATAGTTTTACATAAATAGTACTATTTCCACAAAGTACAGTGCAATGTGATGTACGAAATGGCTTACAAAATGAGGTAATAACACGAAATATATGCACGGCAATATAAGTTATATGTATAGCTTGGAAATTGTGATCGTTGCTCGCTCGCTCCGCTCGCTCGTAGAAATTTAGTCCAACCTCACTACCGATCCGACACGTTCCCAAATCCGAAATAAGTCGCCTCCATATCGTATAACAAATTCAAGAGGGAATGGTTTTAGGTTAGGCTATAGTTTTCGAGCGAGCGCAGCGAGCGAGGCCGCGTAAAGGTGTGTCACAATCCAACGGTTTGGCACATACGGACATTGAAATGTTCGCACCAGCCCGAGGAGCAGGAGGTCTTTATCCTAATGCCTACTGACAAAAGTTTACAGTTTATTAATAGTTTCACATAAATAGTTCTATTTCCAAATAGTACAGTGCAATGTGATGTCCGAAATGGCAGACAAAATTAGGTAATAACACGAAATATATGCAAGGCAATATAAGGTATATGTATAGCTTGGAAATTGTGACCGTTGCTCGCTCGCTCCGCTCGCTCGTAGAAATTTAGTCCAGCCTCACTACCGATATGACGCGTTCCCAAATTCGAAATAAGTCGCCTCCATATCATAAAACGAATGCAAGAGGGAATGGTTTTAGGTTAGGCTATAGTTTTCGAGCGAGCGCAGCGAGCGAGGGACGCGTATAGGTGTGTCACAAACTAACGGTTTGGCACATACGGACATTGAAATATTCACACCAGCCCGAGGAGCCGGAAGACTTCATCTTATTTCCTACTGACAAATGTTTACAGTTTATGAATAGTTTTACATAAATAGTACTATTTCCACATAGTACAGTGCAGTGTGATGTCCGAAATGGCAGACAAAATTAGGTAATAGCACAAAATATATGCAAGGCAATATAAGGTATATGTATAGCTTGGAAATTGTGATCGCTGCTCGCTCGCTCCGTTCGCTAGTAAAAATTTCGTCCAACCTCACTACCGATCCGACACGTTCCCAAATTCGAAATAAGTCACCTCCATATCATATAACGAACTCAAGAGGGAAAGGTTTTAGGTGAGGCTACATTTTTCGAGCGAGCCCGGCGAGCGAGGCCGCGTAAAGGTGTGTCACAAACCAACGGTTTGGTACATACGGACTTTGAAATATTCGCACCAGCCCGAGGAGAAGGAGGTCTTTATCCTATTGCCTACTGGCAAAAGATTACAATTTATCAATAATTTCACACAAATAGTACTATTTCCACGTAGTACAGTGCAATGTGATGTCCGAAATGGATGACAAAATTAGGTAATAACACGAAATATATGCATGGCAATATAAGGTATATGTATAGCTTGGAAATTGTGACCGTTGCTCGCTCGCCCCGCTCGCTCGTAGAAATTTAGTCCAACCTCACTACCGATCCGACACGTTCCCAAATTCGAAAAAAGTCACCTCCATATCGTATAACGAACGCAAGAGGGAATGGTTTTAGGTGAGGCTACATTTTCGAGCGAGCCCGGCGAGCGAGCCCGCGTAAAGGTGTGTCACAAACCAACGGTTTGGCACATACGGACATTGAAATATTCGCACCAGCCCGAGGAGAAGGAGGTCTTTATCCTAATGCCTACTGACAAAAGTTTACAGTTTATCAATAGTTTCACATAAATAGTACTATTTCCAAATAGTACAGTGCAATGTGATGTCCGAAATGGCTGACAAAATTAGGTAATAACACGAAATATATGCAAGGCAATATAAGGTATATGTATAGCTTGGAAATTGTGACCGTTGCTCGCTCGCTCCGCTCGCTCGTAGAAATTTAGTCCAACCTCACTACCGATCCGACACGTTCCCAAATCCGAAATAAGTCGCCTCCATATCGTATAACAAATTCAAGAGGGAATGGTTTTAGGTTAGGCTATAGTTTTCGAGCGAGCGCATCGAGCGAGGCCGCGTAAAGGTGTGTCACAATCCAACGGTTTGGCACATACGGACATTGAAATGTTCGCACCAGCCCGAGGAGCAGGAGGTCTTTATCCTAATGACTACTGACAAAAGTTTACAGTTTATTAATAGTTTCACATAAATAGTTCTATTTCCAAATAGTACAGTGCAATGTGATGTCCGAAATGGCTGACAAAATTAGGTAATAACACGAAATATATGCAAGGCAATATAAGGTATATGTATAGCTTGGAAATTGTGACCGTTGCTCGCTCGCTCCGCTCGCTCGTAGAAATTTAGTCCAACCTCACTACCGATATGACGCGTTCCCAAATTCGAAATAAGTCGCCTCCATATCATAAAACGAATGCAAGAGGGAATGGTTTTAGGTTAGGCTATAGTTTTCGAGCGAGCGCTGCGAGCGAGGGACGCGTATAGGTGTGTCACAAACTAACGGTTTGGCACATACGGACATTGAAATATTCACACCAGCCCGAGGAGCCGGAAGTCTTTATCTTATTTCCTACTGACAAATGATTACAGTTTATGAATAGTTTTACATAAATAGTACTATTTCCACATAGTACAGTGCAGTGTGATGTCCGAAATGGCAGACAAAATTAGGTAATAGCACGTAATATATGCAAGGCAATATAAGGTATATGTATAGCTTGGAAATTGTGATCGTTGCTCGCTCGCTCCGTTTTCTAGTAAAAATTTCGTCCAACCTCACTACCGATCCGACACGTTCCCAAATTCGAAATAAGTCACCTCCATATCGTATAACGAACGCAAGAGGGAATGGTTTTAGGTTAGGCTATAGTTTTCGAGCGAGCGCAGCGAGCGAGGCCGCGTAAAGGTGTGTCACAATCCAACGGTTTGGCACATACGGACATTGAAATGTTCGCGCCAGCCCGAGGAGCCGGAGGTGTTTATCCTATTGCCTACTGACAAAAGTTTACAGTTTATGAATAGTTTTACATAAATAGTACTATTTCCACATAGTAAAGTGCAATGAGATGTCCGAAATGGCTGACAAAATTAGGTAATAACACGAAATATATGCAAGGCAATATAAGGTATATGTATAGCTTGGAAATTGTGACCGTTGCTCGCTCGCTCCGCTCGCTCGTAAAAATTTAGTCCAATCTCACTACCGACCCGACACGTTCCCAAATTCGAAATAAGTCACCTCCATATCGTATAACGAACACAAGAGGGAATGGTTTTAGGTGAGGCTACATTTTTGGAGCGAGCACGGCGAGCAAGGGACGCGTAAAGGTGTGTCACAATCCAACGGCTTGGCACATACGGACATTGAAATGTTCGCACCAGCCCGCGGAGCAGGAGGTCTTTATCCTATTGCCTACTGACAAAAGTTTACAGTTTATCAATAGTTTCACATAAATAGTACTATTTCCAAATAGTACAGTGCAATGTGATGTCCGAAATGGCTGACAAAATTAGGAAATAACACGAAATATATGCAAGGCAATATATGGTATATGTATAGCTTGGAAATTGTGACCGTTGCTCGCTCGCTCCGGTCGCTCGTAGAGATTTAGTCCAACCTCACTACCGATTCGACGCGTTCCCAAATTCGATATAAGTCGCCACCATATCGTATAACGAATGCAAGAGGGAATGGTTTTAGGTTAGGCTATAGTTTTCGAGCGAGCGTAGCGAGCGAGGGACGCGTAAAGGTGTGTCACAAACCAACGGTTTGGCACATACGGACATTGAAAGATTCACGCCAGCCCGAGGAGCCGGAGGTCTTCATCCTATTGCCTACTGAAATAAGTTTACAGTTTGTCAATAGTTTCACACAAATAGTACTATTTCCACATAGTACAGTGCAATGTGATGTCCGAAATGGCTGACAAAATTAGGAAATAACACGAAATATATGCAAGGCAATATATGGTATATGTATAGCTTGGGAATTGTGACCGTTGCTCGCTCGCTCCGCTCGCTCGTAGAAATTTAGTCCAACCTCTCTACCGATCCGACGCGTTCCCAAATTTGAAATAAGTTGCCTCCATATCGTATAACGAATGCAAGAGGGAATGGTTTTAGGTTAGGCTATAGTTTTCGAGCGAGCGCAGCGAGCGAGGGACGCGTAAAGGTGTGTCACAAACCAACGGTTTGGCACATACGGACATTCAAATATTCACACCAGCCCGAGGAGCCGGAAGTCTTTATCCTATTGCCTACTGACAAATGTTTACAGTTTATGAATAGTTTTACATAAATCGTACTATTTCAACATAGTACAGTGCAATGTGATGTCCGAAATGGCTTACAAAATTAGGTAATAACACGAAATATATGCAAGGCAATATAAGGTATATGTATAGCTTGGAAATTGTGATCGTTGCTCGCTCGCTCCGCTCGCTCGTAAAAATTTAGTCCAACATCGCTACCGATCCGACACGTTCCCAAATCCGAAACAAGTCGCCTCCATATCGTATAACAAACGCAAGAAGGAATGGTTTTAGGTTAGGCTATAGTTTTTGAGCGAGCGCAGCGGGCGAGGCCGCGTAAAGGTGTGTCACAATCCAACGGTTTGGCACATACGGACATTGAAATGTTCGCACCAGCCCGAGGAGCCGGATGTGTTTATCCTATTGCCTACTGACAAAAGTTTACAGTTTATCAATAGTTTCACATAAATAGTACTATTTCCAAATAGTACAGTGCAATGTGATGTCCGAAATGGCTTACAAAATTAGGTAATAACACGAAATATATGCAGGGCAATATAAGGTATATGTATAGCTTGGAAATTGTGATCGTTGCTCGCTCGCTCCGCTCGCACCTAAAAATTTAGTCCAATCTCACTACCGACCCGACACGTTCCCAAATTCGAAATAAGTCACCTCCATATCGTATAACGAACACAAGAGGGAATGGTTTTAGGTGAGGCTACATTTTTGGAGCGAGCACGGCGAGCAAGGGACGCGTAAAGGTGTGTCACAATCCAACGGCTTGGCACATACGGACATTGAAATGTTCGCACCAGCCCGCGGAGCAGGAGGTCTTTATCCTATTGCCTACTGACAAAAGTTTACAGTTTATTCAATAGTTTCACATAAATAGTACTATTTCCAAATAGTACAGTGCAATGTGATGTCCGAAATGGCTGACAAAATTAGGAAATAACACGAAATATATGCAAGGCAATATATGGTATATGTATAGCTTGGAAATTGTGACCGTTGCTCGCTCGCTCCGGTCGCTCGTAGAGATTTAGTCCAACCTCACTACCGATTCGACGCGTTCCCAAATTCGATATAAGTCGCCACCATATCGTATAACGAATGCAAGAGGGAATGGTTTTAGGTTAGGCTATAGTTTTCGAGCGAGCGTAGCGAGCGAGGGACGCGTAAAGGTGTGTCACAAACCAACGGTTTGGCACATACGGACATTGAAAGATTCACGCCAGCCCGAGGAGCCGGAGGTCTTCATCCTATTGCCTACTGAAATAAGTTTACAGTTTGTCAATAGTTTCACACAAATAGTACTATTTCCACATAGTACAGTGCAATGTGATGTCCGAAATGGCTGACAAAATTAGGAAATAACACGAAATATATGCAAGGCAATATATGGTATATGTATAGCTTGGGAATTGTGACCGTTGCTCGCTCGCTCCGCTCGCTCGTAGAAATTTAGTCCAACCTCTCTACCGATCCGACGCGTTCCCAAATTTGAAATAAGTTGCCTCCATATCGTATAACGAATGCAAGAGGGAATGGTTTTAGGTTAGGCTATAGTTTTCGAGCGAGCGCAGCGAGCGAGGGACGCGTAAAGGTGTGTCACAAACCAACGGTTTGGCACATACGGACATTCAAATATTCACACCAGCCCGAGGAGCCGGAAGTCTTTATCCTATTGCCTACTGACAAATGTTTACAGTTTATGAATAGTTTTACATAAATCGTACTATTTCAACATAGTACAGTGCAATGTGATGTCCCGAAATGGCTTACAAAATTAGGTAATAACACGAAATATATGCAAGGCAATATAAGGTATATGTATAGCTTGGAAATTGTGATCGTTGCTCGCTCGCTCCGCTCGCTCGTAAAAATTTAGTCCAACATCGCTACCGATCCGACACGTTCCCAAATCCGAAACAAGTCGCCTCCATATCGTATAACAAACGCAAGAAGGAATGGTTTTAGGTTAGGCTATAGTTTTTGAGCGAGCGCAGCGGGCGAGGCCGCGTAAAGGTGTGTCACAATCCAACGGTTTGGCACATACGGACATTGAAATGTTCGCACCAGCCCGAGGAGCCGGATGTGTTTATCCTATTGCCTACTGACAAAAGTTTACAGTTTATCAATAGTTTCACATAAATAGTACTATTTCCAAATAGTACAGTGCAATGTGATGTCCGAAATGGCTTACAAAATTAGGTAATAACACGAAATATATGCAGGGCAATATAAGGTATATGTATAGCTTGGAAATTGTGATCGTTGCTCGCTCGCTCCGCTCGCACCTAAAAATTTAGTCCAACCTCACTACCGATACGACACGTTCCCAAATTCGAAATAAGTCGCTTCCATATCGTATAACGAATGCAAGAGGGAATGGTTTTAGGTTAGGCTATAGTATTCGAGCGAGCGCAGCGAGCGAGGGACGCGTAAAGGTGTGTCACAAACCAACGGTTTGGCACATAAGGACATTGAAATGTTCGCACCAGCCCGCGGAGCAGGAGGTCTTTATCCTATTGCCTACTGACAAAAGTTTACAGTTTATCAATAGTTCCACATAAATAGTACTATTTCCAAATATTACAGTGCAATGTGATGTTCGAAATGGCTGACAAAATTAGGTAATAACACGAAATATATGCAAGGCAATATAAGGTATATGTATAGCTTGGAAATTGTGACCGTTGCTCGCTCGCTCCGCTCGCTCGTAGAAATTTAGTCCAACCTCACTACCGATCCGACACGTTCCCAAATCCGAAATAAGTCGCCTCCATATCGTATAACAAATTCAAGAGGGAATGGGTTTAGGTTAGGCTATAGTTTTCGAGCGCGCGCAGCGAGCGAGGGTCGAGTAAAGGTGTGTCACAAACCAACGGTTTGGCACATACATACATTGAAATATTCGCACCAGCCCGAGGAGCCGGAAGTCCTTATCCTATTGCCTACTGACAAATGTTTACAGATTATCAAGAGTTTCACATAAATAGTACTATTTCCACATAGCACAGTGCAATGTGATGACCGAAATGGCTGACAAAATTAGGTAATAACACGAAATATATGCAAGGCAATATAAGGTATATGTATAGCTTGGAAATTGTGACCGTTGCTCGCTCGCTCCGCTCGCTGGTAGAAATTTAGTCCAACCTCACTACCCACCCGACGCGTTCCCAAATTTGAAATAAATGGCCTCCATATCGTATAACGAACGCAAGAGGGAATGGTTTTAGGTGAGGCTACATTTTTCGAGCGAGCACGGCGAGCAAGGGACGCGTAAAGGTGTGTCACAATCCAACGGTTTGGCACATACGGACATTGAAATGTTCGCACCAGCCCGAGGAGCCGGAGGTCTTCATCCTATTGCCTACTGACAAAAGTTTACAGTTTATCAATAGTTGCACATAAATAGTACTATTTCCACATAGTACAGTGCAATGTGATGACCGAAATGGCTGACAAAATTAGGTAATAACACGAAATATATGCAAGGCAATATAAGGTATATGTATAGCTTGGAAATTGTGACCGTTGCTCGCTCGCTCCGCTCGCTCGTAGAAATTTAGTCCAACCTCACTACCGATCCGACACGTTCCCAAATTCGAAATAAGTCACCTCCATATCGTATAACAAATTCAAGAGGGAATGGTTTTAGGTTAGGCTATATTTTTCGAGCGAGCGCAGCGAGCGAGGCCGCGTAAAGGTGTGTCACAATCCAACGGTTTGGCACATACGGACATTGAAATGTTCGCACCAGCCCGAGGAGCCGGAGGTGTTTATCCTATTGCCTACTGACAAAAGTTTACAGTTTATCAATAGTTTCACATAAATAGTACTATTTCCAAATAGTACAGTGCAATGTGACGTCCGAAATGACTTACAAAATTAGGTAATAACACGAAACTTATGCAAGGCAATATAAGGTACATGTATAGCTTGGAGATTGTGATCGTTGCTCCCTCGCTCCGCTCGCTCGTAAAAATTTAGTCCAACCTCAATACCGATCCGACGCGTTCCGAAATTCGAAATAAGTCGCCTCCATATCGTATAACGAATGCAAGAGGGAATGGTTTTAGGTTAGGCTATAGTTTTCGAGCGAGCGCAGCGAGCGAGGGTCGAGTAAAGGTGTGTCACAAACCAACGGTTTGGCACATACGAACATTGAAATATTCGCACCAGCCCGAGGAGCCGGAAGTCTTTATCCTATTGCCTACTGATAAATGTTTACAGTTTATCAATAGTTTCACATAAATAGTACTATTTCCACATAGTACAGTGCAATGTCATGTCCGAAATGGCTGCCAAAATTAGGTAATAACACGAAATATATGCAAGGCAATATAAGGTATATGTATAGCTTGGAAATTGTGACCGTTGCTCTCTCGCTACGCTCGCTCGTAGAAATTTAGTCCAACCTCACTACCCATCCGACGCGTTCCCAAATTTGAAATAAGTCGCCTCCATATCGTATAACGAACGCAAGAGGGAATGGTTTTAGGTGAGGCTACATTTTTCGAGCGAGCACGGCGAGCAAGGGACGCGTAAAGGTGTGTCACAATCCAACGGTTTGGCACATACGGACATTGAAATGTACGCACCAGCCCGAGGAGCGGGAGGTCTTCATCCTATTGCCTACTGACAAAAGTTTACAGTTTATCAATAGTTTCACATAAATAGTACTATTTCCACATAGTACAGTGCAATGTGATGTCCGAAATGGCTGACAAAATTAGGTAATAACACGAAATATATGCAAGGCAATATAAGGTATATGTATAGCTTGGAAATTGTGACCGTTGCTCGCTCGCTCCGCTCGCTCGTAGAAATTTAGTCCAACCTCACTACCGATCCGACGCGTTCCCAAATTCGAAATAAGTCGCTTCCATATCGTATAACGAATGCAAGAGGGAATGGTTTTAGGTGAGGCTATAGTTTTCGAGTGAGCGCAGCGAGGGAGGGACGCGTAAAGATGTGTCACAAACCAACGGTTTGGCACATACGGACATTGAAATATTCACACCAGCCCGAGGAGCCGGAAGTCTTTATCTTATTTCCTACTGACAAATGTTTACAGTTTATGAATAGTTTTACATAAATAGTACTATTTCCACATAGTACAGTGCAATGTGATGTCCGAAATGGCTGACAAAATTAGGTAATAACACGAAACTTATGCAAGGCAATATAAGGTACATGTATAGCTTGGAGATTGTGATCGTTGCTCCCTCGCTCCGCTCGCTCGTAAAAATTTAGTCCAACCTCAATACCGATCCGACGCGTTCCGAAATTCGAAATAAGTCGCCTCCATATCGTATAACGAATGCAAGAGGGAATGGTTTTAGGTTAGGCTATAGTTTTCGAGCGAGCGCAGCGAGCGAGGGTCGAGTAAAGGTGTGTCACAAACCAACGGTTTGGCACATACGAACATTGAAATATTCGCACCAGCCCGAGGAGCCGGAAGTCTTTATCCTATTGCCTACTGATAAATGTTTACAGTTTATCAATAGTTTCACATAAATAGTACTATTTCCACATAGTACAGTGCAATGTCATGTCCGAAATGGCTGCCAAAATTAGGTAATAACACGAAATATATGCAAGGCAATATAAGGTATATGTATAGCTTGGAAATTGTGACCGTTGCTCGCTCGCTCCGCTCGCTGGTAGAAATTTAGTCCAACCTCACTACCCACCCGACGCGTTCCCAAATTTGAAATAAATGGCCTCCATATCGTATAACGAACGCAAGAGGGAATGGTTTTAGGTGAGGCTACATTTTTCGAGCGAGCACGGCGAGCGAGGGACGCGTATAGGTGTGTCACAAACTAACGGTTTGGCACATACGGACATTGAAATATTCACACCAGCCCGAGGAGCCGGTAGTCTTTATCTTATTTCCTATTGACAAATGTTTACAGTTTATGAATAGTTTTACATAAATAGTACTATTTCCACATAGTACAGTGCAGTGTGATGTCCGAAATGGCAGACAAAATTAGGTAATAGCACGAAATATATGCAAGGCAATATAATTTATATGTATAGCTTGGAAATTGTGATCGTTGCTCGCTCGCTCCGTTCGCTAGTAAAAATTTCGTCCAACCTCACTACCGATCCGACACGTTCCCAAATTCGAAATAATTCACCTCCATATCGTATAACGAACGCAAGAGGGAATGGTTTTAGGTGAGGCTACATTTTTCGAGCGAGCCCGGCGAGCGAGGCCGCGTAAAGGTGTGTCACAAACCAACGGTTTGGCACATACGGACATTGAAATATTCGCACCAGCCCGAGGAGAAGGAGGTCTTTATCCTATTGCCTACTGGCAAAAGATTACAGTTTATCAATAATTTCACACAAATAGTACTATTTCCACATAGTACAGTGCAATGTGATGTCCGAAATGGCTGACAAAATTAGGTAATAACACGAAATATATGCAAGGCAATATAAGGTATATACCTTATATTGTATTGTATAGCTTGGAAATTGTGACCGTTGCTCGCTCGCTCCGCTCGCTCGTAGAAATTTAGTCCAACCTCACTACCGATCCGACACGTTCCCAAATTCGAAATAAGTCACCTCCATATCGTATAACAAATTCAAGAGGGAATGGTTTTAGGTTAGGCTATATTTTTCGAGCGAGCGCAGCGAGCGAGGCCGCGTAAAGGTGTGTCACAATCCAACGGTTTGGCACATACGGACATTGAAATGTTCGCACCAGCCCGAGGAGCCGGAGGTGTTTATCCTATTGCCTACTGACAAAAGTTTACAGTTTATCAATAGTTTCACATAAATAGTACTATTTCCAAATAGTACAGTGCAATGTGACGTCCGAAATGACTTACAAAATTAGGTAATAACACGAAACTTATGCAAGGCAATATAAGGTACATGTATAGCTTGGAGATTGTGATCGTTGCTCGCTCGCTCCGCTCGCTCGTAAAAATTTAGTCCAACCTCAATACCGATCCGACGCGTTCCGAAATTCGAAATAAGTCGCCTCCATATCGTATAACGAATGCAAGAGGGAATGGTTTTAGGTTAGGCTATAGTTTTCGAGCGAGCGCAGCGAGCGAGGGTCGAGTAAAGGTGTGTCACAAACCAACGGTTTGGCACATACGAACATTGAAATATTCGCACCAGCCCGAGGAGCCGGAAGTCTTTATCCTATTGCCTACTGATAAATGTTTACAGTTTATCAATAGTTTCACATAAATAGTACTATTTCCACATAGTACAGTGCAATGTCATGTCCGAAATGGCTGCCAAAATTAGGTAATAACACGAAATATATGCAAGGCAATATAAGGTATATGTATAGCTTGGAAATTGTGACCGTTGCTCTCTCGCTCCGCTCGCTCGTAGAAATTTAGTCCAACCTCACTACCCATCCGACGCGTTCCCAAATTTGAAATAAGTCGCCTCCATATCGTATAACGAACGCAAGAGGGAATGGTTTTAGGTGAGGCTACATTTTTCGAGCGAGCACGGCGAGCAAGGGACGCGTAAAGGTGTGTCACAATCCAACGGTTTGGCACATACGGACATTGAAATGTACGCACCAGCCCGAGGAGCGGGAGGTCTTCATCCTATTGCCTACTGACAAAAGTTTACAGTTTATCAATAGTTTCACATAAATAGTACTATTTCCACATAGTACAGTGCAATGTGATGTCCGAAATGGCTGACAAAATTAGGTAATAACACGAAATATATGCAAGGCAATATAAGGTATATGTATAGCTTGGAAATTGTGACCGTTGCTCGCTCGCTCCGCTCGCTCGTAGAAATTTAGTCCAACCTCACTACCGATCCGACGCGTTCCCAAATTCGAAATAAGTCGCTTCCATATCGTATAACGAATGCAAGAGGGAATGGTTTTAGGTGAGGCTATAGTTTTCGAGTGAGCGCAGCGAGGGAGGGACGCGTAAAGATGTGTCACAAACCAACGGTTTGGCACATACGGACATTGAAATATTCACACCAGCCCGAGGAGCCGGAAGTCTTTATCTTATTTCCTACTGACAAATGTTTACAGTTTATGAATAGTTTTACATAAATAGTACTATTTCCACATAGTACAGTGCAGTGTGATGTCCGAAATGGCAGACAAAATTAGGTAATAGCACGAAATATATGCAAGGCAATATAAGGTATATGTATAGCTTGGAAATTGTGATCGTTGCTCGCTCGCTCCGTTAGCTAGTAAAAATTTCGTCCAACCTCACTACCGATCCGACACGTTCCCAAATTCGAAATAAGTCACCTCCATATCGTATAACGAACGCAAGAGGGAATGGTTTTAGGTGAGGCTACATTTTTCGAGCGAGCCCGGCGAGCGAGGCCGCGTAAAGGTGTGTCACAAACCAACGGTTTGGCACATACGGACATTGAAATATTCACACCAGCCCGAGGAGCCGGAAGTCTTTATCTTATTTCCTACTGACAAATGTTTACAGTTTATGAATAGTTTTACATAAATAGTACTATTTCCACATAGTACAGTGCAGTGTGATGTCCGAAATGGCAGACAAAATTAGGTAATAGCACGAAATATATGCAAGGCAATATAAGGTATATGTATAGCTTGGAAATTGTGATCGTTGCTCGCTCGCTCCGTTAGCTAGTAAACATTTCGTCCAACCTCACTACCGATCCGACACGTTCCCAAATTCGAAATAAGTCGCCTCCATATCGTATAACAAATTCAAGAGGGGAATGGTTTTAGGTTAGGCTATAGTTTTCGAGCGTGCGCAGCGAGCGAGGCCGCGTAAAGGTGTGTCACAATCCAACGGTTTGGCACATACGGACATTGAAATGTTCGCACCAGCCCGAGGAGCAGGAGGTCTTTATCCTAATGCCTACTGACAAAAGTTTACAGTTTATTAATAGTTTCACATAAATAGTTCTATTTCCAAATAGTACAGTGCAATGTGATGTCCGAAATGGCTGACAAAATTAGGTAATAACACGAAATATATGCAAGGCAATATAAGGTGTAATGTATAGCTTGGAAATTGTGACCGTTGCTCGCTCGCTCCGCTCGCTCGTAGAAATTTAGTCCAACCTCACTACCGATATGACGCGTTCCCAAATTCGAAATAAGTCGCCTCCATATCATAAAACGAATGCAAGAGGGAATGGTTTTAGGTTAGGCTATAGTTTTCGAGCGAGCGCAGCGAGCGAGGGACGCGTATAGGTGTGTCACAAACTAACGGTTTGGCACATACGGACATTGAAATATTCACACCAGCCCGAGGAGCCGGAAGTCTTTATCTTATTTCCTACTGACAAATGTTTACAGTTTATGAATAGCTTTATATAAATAGTACTATTTCCACATAGTACAGTGCAGTGTGATGTCCGAAATGGCAGACAAAATTAGGTAATAGCACGAAATATATGCAAGGCAATATAAGGTATATGTATAGCTTGGAAATTGTGACCGTTGCTCGCTCGCTCCGCTCGCTCGCAGAAATTTAGTCCAACCTCACTACCGATCCGACACGTTCCCAAATCCGAAATAAGTCGCCTCCATATCGTATAACAAATTCAAGAGGGAATGGTTTTAGGTTAGGCTATAGTTTTCCAGCGTGCGCAGCGAGCGAGGCCGCGTAAAGGTGTGTCACAATCCAACGGTTTGGCACATACGGACATTGAAATGTTCGCACCAGCCCGAGGAGCAGGAGGTCTTTATCCTAATGCCTACTGACAAAAGTTTACAGTTTATTAATAGTTTCACATAAATAGTTCTATTTCCAAATAGTACAGTGCAATGTGATGTCCGAAATGGCTGACAAAATTAGGTAATAACACGAAATATATGCAAGGCAATATAAGGTATATGTATAGCTTGGAAATTGTGACCGTTGCTCGCTCGCTCCGCTCGCTCGTAGAAATTTAGTCCAACCTCACTACCGATATGACGCGTTCCCAAATTCGAAATAAGTCGCCTCCATATCATAAAACGAATGCAAGAGGGAATGGTTTTAGGTTAGGCTATAGTTTTCGAGCGAGCGCAGCGAGCGAGGGACGCGTATAGGTGTGTCACAAACTAACGGTTTGGCACATACGGACATTGAAATATTCACACCAGCCCGAGGAGCCGGAAGTCTTTATCTTATTTCCTACTGACAAATGTTTACAGTTTATGAATAGCTTCATATAAATAGTACTATTTCCACATAGTACAGTGCAGTGTGATGTCCGAAATGGCAGACAAAATTAGGTAATAGCACGAAATATATGCAAGGCAATATAAGGTATATGTATAGCTTGGAAATTGTGATCGTTGCTCGCTCGCTCCGTTCGCTAGTAAAAATTTCGTCCAACCTCACTACCGATCCGACACGTTCCCAAATTCGAAATAAGTCACCTCCATATCGTATAACGAACGCAAGAGGGAATGGTTTTAGGTGAGGCTACATTTTTCGAGCGAGCCCGGCGAGCGAGGCCGCGTAAAGGTGTGTCACAAACCAACGGTTTGGCACATACGGACATTGAAATATTCGCACCAGCCCGAGGAGAAGGAGGTCTTTATCCTATTGCCTACTGGCAAAAGATTACAGTTTATCAATAATTTCACACAAATAGTACTATTTCCACATAGTACAGTGCAATGTGATGTCCGAAATGGCTGACAAAATTAGGTAATAACACGAAATATATGCAAGTCAATATAAGGTATATGTATAGCTTGGAAATTGTGACAGTTGCTCGCTCGCTCCGCTCGCTCGTAGAAATTTAGTCCAACCTCACTACCGATCCGACACGTTCCCAAATTCGAAATAAGTCACCTCCATATCGTATAACAAATTCAAGAGGGAATGGTTTTAGGTTAGGCTATATTTTTCGAGCGAGCGCAGCGAGCGAGGCCGCGTAAAGGTGTGTCACAATCCAACGGTTTGGCACATACGGACATTGAAATGTTCGCACCAGCCCGAGGAGCCGGAGGTGTTTATCCTATTGCCTACTGACAAAAGTTTACAGTTTATCAATACTTTCACATAAATAGTACTATTTCCAAATAGTACAGTGCAATGTGACGTCCGAAATGACTTACAAAATTAGGTAATAACACGAAATATATGCAAGGCAATATAAGGTATATGTATAGCTTGGAAATTGTGACCGTTGCTCGCTCGCTCCGCTCGCTCGTAGAAATTTAGTCCAACCTCACTACCCATCCGACGCGTTCCCAAATTTGAAATAAGTCGCCTCCATATCGTATAACGAACGCAAGAGGGAATGGTTTTAGGTGAGGCTACATTTTTCGAGCGAGCACGGCGAGCAAGGGACGCGTAAAGGTGTGTCACAATCCAACGGTTTGGCACATACGGACATTGAAATGTTCGCACCAGCCCGAGGAGCGGGAGGTCTTCATCCTATTGCCTACTGACAAAAGTTTACAGTTTATCAATAGTTTCACATAAATAGTACTATTTCCACATAGTACAGTGCAATGTGATGTCCGAAATGGCTGACAAAATTAGGTAATAACACGAAATATATGCAAGGCAATATAAGGTATATGTATAGCTTGGAAATTGTGACCGTTGCGCGCTCGCTCCGCTCGCTCGTAGAAATTTAGTCCAACCTCACTACCGATCCGACGCGTTCCCAAATTCGAAATAAGTCGCTTCCATATCGTATAACGAATGCAAGAGGGAATGGTTTTAGGTGAGGCTACATTTTTCGAGCGAGCACGGCGAGCAAGGGACGCGTAAAGGTGTGTCACAATCCAACGGTTTGGCACATACGGACATTGAAATATTCGCACCAGCCCGAGGAGCCGGAAGTCTTTATCCTATTGCCTACTGATAAATGTTTACAGTTTATCAATAGTTTCACATAAATAGTACTATTTCCACATAGTACAGTGCAATGTCATGTCCGAAATGGCTGACAAAATTAGGTAATAACACGAAATATATGCAAGGCAATATAAGGTATATGTATAGCTTGGAAATTGTGACCGTTGCTCGCTCGCTCCGCTCTCTCGTAGAAATTTAGTCCAACCTCACTACCCATCCGACGCGTTCCCAAATTTGAAATAAGTCGCCTCCATATCGTATAACGAACGCAAGAGGGAATGGTTTTAGGTGAGGCTACATTTTTCGAGCGAGCACGGCGAGCAAGGGACGCGTAAAGGTGTGTCACAATCCAACGGTTTGGCACATACGGACATTGAAATGTTCGCACCAGCCCGAGGAGCGGGAGGTCTTCATCCTATTGCCTACTGACAAAAGTTTACAGTTTATCAATAGTTTCACATAAATAGTACTATTTCCACATAGTACAGTGCAATGTGATGTCCGAAATGGCTGACAAAATTAGGTAATAACACGAAATATATGCAAGGCAATATAAGGTATATGTATAGCTTGGAAATTGTGATCGTTGCTCGCTCGCTCCGTTCGCTAGTAAAAATTTAGTCCAACCTCACTACCGATCCGACGCGTTCCCAAATTCGAAATAAGTCGCTTCCATATCGTATAACGAATGCAAGAGGGAATGGTTTTAGGTGAGGCTACATTTTTCGAGCGAGCACGGCGAGCAAGGGACGCGTAAAGGTGTGTCACAATCCAACGGTTTGGCACATACGGACATTGAAATGTTCGCACCAGCCCGAGGAGCTGGAGGTCTATATCCTATTGCCTACTGACAAAAGTTTACAGTTTATCAATAGTTTCACATAAATAGTACTATTTCCAAATAGTACAGTGCAATGTGATGTCCGAAATGGCTGACAAAATTAGGTAATAACACGAAATATATGCAAGGCAATATAAGGTATATGTATAGCTTGGAAATTGTGACCGTTGCTCGCTCGCTCCGCTCGCTCGTAGAAATTTAGTCCAACCTCACTACCGATCCGACGCGTTCCCAAATTCGAAATAAGTCGCCGCCATATCGTATAACGAATGCAAGAGGGAATGGTTTTAGGTTAGGCTATAGTTTTCGAGCGAGCGCAGCGAGCGAGGGACGCGTATAGGTGTGTCACAAACTAACGGTTTGGCACATACGGACATTGAAATATTCACACCAGCCCGAGGAGCCGGAAGTCTTTATCTTATTTCCTACTGACAAATGTTTACAGTTTATGAATAGCTTCATATAAATAGTACTATTTCCACATAGTACAGTGCAGTGTGATGTCCGAAATGGCAGACAAAATTAGGTAATAGCACGAAATATATGCAAGGCAATATAAGGTATATGTATAGCTTGGAAATTGTGATCGTTGCTCGCTCGCTCCGTTCGCTAGTAAAAATTTCGTCCAACCTCACTACCGATCCGACACGTTCCCAAATTCGAAATAAGTCACCTCCATATCGTATAACGAACGCAAGAGGGAATGGTTTTAGGTGAGGCTACATTTTTCGAGCGAGCCCGGCGAGCGAGGCCGCGTAAAGGTGTGTCACAAACCAACGGTTTGGCACATACGGACATTGAAATATTCGCACCAGCCCGAGGGAGAAGGAGGTCTTTATCCTATTGCCTACTGGCAAAAGATTACAGTTTATCAATAATTTCACACAAATAGTACTATTTCCACATAGTACAGTGCAATGTGATGTCCGAAATGGCTGACAAAATTAGGTAATAACACGAAATATATGCAAGTCAATATAAGGTATATGTATAGCTTGGAAATTGTGACAGTTGCTCGCTCGCTCCGCTCGCTCGTAGAAATTTAGTCCAACCTCACTACCGATCCGACACGTTCCCAAATTCGAAATAAGTCACCTCCATATCGTATAACAAATTCAAGAGGGAATGGTTTTAGGTTAGGCTATATTTTTCGAGCGAGCGCAGCGAGCGAGGCCGCGTAAAGGTGTGTCACAATCCAACGGTTTGGCACATACGGACATTGAAATGTTCGCACCAGCCCGAGGAGCCGGAGGTGATTATCCTATTGCCTACTGACAAAAGTTTACAGTTTATCAATACTTTCACATAAATAGTACTATTTCCAAATAGTACAGTGCAATGTGACGTCCGAAATGACTTACAAAATTAGGTAATAACACGAAATATATGCAAGGCAATATAAGGTATATGTATAGCTTGGAAATTGTGACCGTTGCTCGCTCGCTCCGCTCGCTCGTAGAAATTTAGTCCAACCTCACTACCCATCCGACGCGTTCCCAAATTCGAAATAAGTCGCCTCCATATCGTATAACGAACGCAAGAGGGAATGGTTTTAGGTGAGGCTACATTTTTCGAGCGAGCACGGCGAGCAAGGGACGCGTAAAGGTGTGTCACAATCCAACGGTTTGGCACATACGGACATTGAAATGTTCGCACCAGCCCGAGGAGCGGGAGGTCTTCATCCTATTGCCTACTGACAAAAGTTTACAGTTTATCAATAGTTTCACATAAATAGTACTATTTCCACATAGTACAGTGCAATGTGATGTCCGAAATGGCTGACAAAATTAGGTAATAACACGAAATATATGCAAGGCAATATAAGGTATATGTATAGCTTGGAAATTGTGACCGTTGAGCGCTCGCTCCGCTCGCTCGTAGAAATTTAGTCCAACCTCACTACCGATCCGACGCGTTCCCAAATTCGAAATAAGTCGCTTCCATATCGTATAACGAATGCAAGAGGGAATGGTTTTAGGTGAGGCTACATTTTTCGAGCGAGCACGGCGAGCAAGGGACGCGTAAAGGTGTGTCACAATCCAACGGTTTGGCACATACGGACATTGAAATATTCGCACCAGCCCGAGGAGCCGGAAGTCTTTATCCTATTGCCTACTGATAAATGTTTACAGTTTATCAATAGTTTCACATAAATAGTACTATTTCCACATAGTACAGTGCAATGTCATGTCCGAAATGGCTGACAAAATTAGGTAATAACACGAAATATATGCAAGGCAATATAAGGTATATGTATAGCTTGGAAATTGTGACCGTTGCTCGCTCGCTCCGCTCTCTCGTAGAAATTTAGTCCAACCTCACTACCCATCCGACGCGTTCCCAAATTTGAAATAAGTCGCCTCCATATCGTATAACGAACGCAAGAGGGAATGGTTTTAGGTGAGGCTACATTTTTCGAGCGAGCACGGCGAGCAAGGGACGCGTAAAGGTGTGTCACAATCCAACGGTTTGGCACATACGGACATTGAAATGTTCGCACCAGCCCGAGGAGCGGGAGGTCTTCATCCTATTGCCTACTGACAAAAGTTTACAGTTTATCAATAGTTTCACATAAATAGTACTATTTCCACATAGTACAGTGCAATGTGATGTCCGAAATGGCTGACAAAATTAGGTAATAACACGAAATATATGCAAGGCAATATAAGGTATATGTATAGCTTGGAAATTGTGATCGTTGCTCGCTCGCTCCGTTCGCTAGTAAAAATTTAGTCCAACCTCACTACCGATCCGACGCGTTCCCAAATTCGAAATAAGTCGCTTCCATATCGTATAACGAATGCAAGAGGGAATGGTTTTAGGTGAGGCTACATTTTTCGAGCGAGCACGGCGAGCAAGGGACGCGTAAAGGTGTGTCACAATCCAACGGTTTGGCACATACGGACATTGAAATGTTCGCACCAGCCCGAGGAGCAGGAGGTCTATATCCTATTGCCTACTGACAAAAGTTTACAGTTTATCAATAGTTTCACATAAATAGTACTATTTCCAAATAGTACAGTGCAATGTGATGTCCGAAATGGCTGACAAAATTAGGTAATAACACGAAATATATGCAAGGCAATATAAGGTATATGTATAGCTTGGAAATTGTGACCGTTGCTCGCTCGCTCCGCTCGCTCGTAGAAATTTAGTCCAACCTCACTACCGATCCGACGCGTTCCCAAATTCGAAATAAGTCGCCGCCATATCGTATAACGAATGCAAGAGGGAATGGTTTTAGGTTGGGCTATAGTTTTCGAGCGAGCGCAGCGCGCGAGGGACGCGTAAAGGTGTGTCACAAACCAACGGTTTGGCACATACGGACATTGAAATATTCACACCAGCCCGACGAGCCGGAAGTCTTTATCCTATTGCCTACTGACAATGTTTACAGTTTATGAATAGTTTTACATAAATAGTTCTATTTCCACATAGTACAGTGCAATGTGATGTCCGAAATGGCTTACAAAATTAGGTAATAACACGAAATATATGCAAGGCAATATAAGGTATATGTATAGCTTGGAAATTGTGACCGTTGCTCGCTCGCTCCGCTCGCTCGTAGAAATTTAGTCCAACCTCACTACCGATCCGACGCGTTCCCAAATTCGAAATAAGTCGCCCTCCATATCGTATAACAAATGCAAGAGGGAATGGTTTTAGGTTAGGCTATAGTTTTCGAGTGAGCGCAGCGAGCGAGGGACGCGTAAAGATGTCTCACAAACCAACGGTTTCGCACATGGGGACATTGAAATATTCATACCAGCCCGTGGAGCCGGAAATCTTTATCCTCTTGCCTACTGACAAAAGTTCACAGTTTATGAATAGTTTTACATAAATAGTACTATTTCCACATAATACAGTGCAATGTGATGTCCGAAGTGGCTGACAAAATTGGGTAATAACACGAAATATATGCAAGGCAATATAAGGTATATGTATAGCTTGGAAATTTTGACCGTTGCTCGCTCGCTCCGCTCGCTCGTAGAAATTTAGTCCAACCTCACTACCCGATCCGACGCGTTCCCAAATTCGAAATAAGTCGCTTCCATATCGTATAACGAATGCAAGAGGGAATGGTTTTAGGTGAGGCTACATTTTTCGAGCGAGCACGGCGAGCAAGGGACGCGTAAAGGTGTGTCACAAACCAACGGTTTGGCACATACGGACATTGAAATATTCGCACTAGCCCGAGGAGAAGGAGGTCTTTATCCTAATTGCCTACTGGCAAAAGATTACAGTTTATCAATAGTTACACAAATAGTACTATTTCCACATAGTACAGTGCAATGTGATGTCCCGAAATGGCTGACAGAATTAGGTAATAACACGAAATATCTGCATGGCAATATAAGGTATATGTATAGCTTGAAATTGTGACCGTTGCTCGCTCGCTCCGCTCGCTCGTAGAAAATTTAGTCCAACCTCACACCCGATCCGACGCGTTCCCAAATTCGAAATAA
This sequence comes from Bombus affinis, assembly GCF_024516045.1. Classification (NCBI taxonomy): domain Eukaryota; kingdom Metazoa; phylum Arthropoda; class Insecta; order Hymenoptera; family Apidae; genus Bombus; species Bombus affinis. The sequence continues at coordinate 36,052 of NW_026109131.1, forward strand.
GTCGCTTCCATATCGTATAACGAACGCAAGAGGGAATGGTTTTAGGTGAGGCTACATTTTTCGAGCGAGCACGGCGAGCAAGGGACGCGTAAAGGTGTGTCACAATCAACGGTTTGGCACATACGGACATTGAAATGTTCGCACCAGCCCGAGGAGCAGGAGGTATTTATCCTATTGCCTACTGACAAAAGTTTACAGTTTATCAATAGTTTCACATAAATAGTACTATTTCTAAATAGTACAGTGCAATGTGATGTACGAAATGGCTGACAAAATTAGGTAATAACACGAAATATATGCAAGGCAATATAAGGTATATGTATAGCTTGGAAATTGTGACCGTTGCTCGCTCGCTCCGCTCGCTCGTACAAATTTAGTCCAACCTCACTACCGATCCGACGCGTTCCCAAATTCGAAATAAGTCGCCTCCATATCGTATAACGAATGCAAGAGGGAATGGTTTTAGGTTAGGCTATAGTTTTCGAGCGAGCGCAGCGAGCGAGGGACGCGTAAGGTGTGTCACAAACCAACGGTTTGGCACATACGGACATTGAAATATTCACACCAGCCCGACGAGCCGGAAGTCCTTTATCCTATTGCCTACTGACAAATGTTTACAGTTTATGAATAGTTTTACATAAATAGTTCTATTTCCACATAGTACAGTGCAATGTGATGTCCGAAATGGCTTACAAAATTAGGTAATAACACGAAATATATGCAAGGCAATATAAGGTATATGTATAGCTTGGAAATTGTGACCGTTGCTCGCTCGCTCCGCTCGCCTCGTAGAAATTTAGTCCAACCTCACTACCGATCCGACGCGTTCCCAAATTCGAAATAAGTCGCCTCCATATCGTATAACAAATGCAAGAGGGAATGGTTTTAGGTTAGGCTATAGTTTTCGAGTGAGCGCAGCGAGCGAGGGACGCGTAAAGATGTCTCACAAACCAACGGTTTCGCACATGGGGACATTGAAATATTCATACCAGCCCGTGGAGCCGGAAATCTTTATCCTCTTGCCTACTGACAAAAGTTCACAGTTTATGAATAGTTTTACATAAATAGTACTATTTCCACATAATACAGTGCAATGTGATGTCCGAAGTGGCTGACAAAATTGGGTAATAACAACGAAATATATGCAAGGCAATATAAGGTATATGTATAGCTTGGAAATTGTGACCGTTGCCTCGCCTCGCTCCGCTCGCTCGTAGAAATTTAGTCCAACCTCACTACCGATCCGACGCGTTCCCAAATTCGAAATAAGTTCGCTTCCATATCGTATAACGAATGCAAGAGGGAATGGTTTTAGGTGAGGCTACATTTTTCGAGCGAGCACGGCGAGCAAGGGACGCGTAAAGGTGTGTCACAATCCAACGGTTTGGCACATGCGGACATTGAAATGTTCGCACCAGCCCGAGGAGCAGGAGGTCTTTATCCTATTGCCTACTGACAAAAGTTTACAGTTTATCAATAGTTTCACATAAATAGTACTATTTCCAAATAGTACAGTGCAATGTGATGTCCGAAATGGCCGACAAAATTAGGTAATAACACGAAATATATGCAAGGCAATATAAGGTATATGTATAGCTTGGAAATTGTGACCATTGCTCGCTCCCTCCGCTCGCTTGTAGAAATTTAGTCCAACCTCACTACCGATCCGACACGCTTCCCAAATTCGAATAAGTCGCCTCCATATCGTATAACGAACGAAAGAGGGAATGGTTTTGGATGAGGCTACATTTTTCGAGCGAGCACGGCGAGCAAGGGACGCGTAAAGGTGTGTCACAAACCAACGGTTTGGCACATACGGACATTGAAATATTCGCACCAAGCCCGAGGAGAAGGAGGTCTTTATCCTATTGCCTACTGGCAAAAGATTACAGTTTATCAATAGTTACACAAATAGTACTATTTCCACATAGTACAGTGCAATGTGATGTCCGAAATGGCTGACAGAATTAGGTAATAACACGAAATATCTGCAACGCAATATAAGGTATATGTATAGCTTGGAAATTGTGACCGTTGCTCGCTCGCCTCCGCTCGCTCGTAGAAATTTAGTCCAACCTCACTACCGATCCGACGCGTTCCCAAATTCGAAATAAGTCACTTCCATATCGTATAACGAATGCAAGAGGGAATGGTTTTAGGTGAGGCTACATTTCTCGAGCGAGCACTGCGAGCAAGGGACGCGTAAAGGTGTGTCACAATCCAACGGTTTGGCACATACGGACATTGAAATGTTCGCTCCAGCCCGAGGAGCAGGAGGTCTTTATCCTATTGCCTACTGACAAAAGTTTACAGTTTATCAATAGTTTCACATAAATAGTACTATTTCCAAATAGTACAGTGCAATGTGATGTCCGAAATGGCTGACAAAATTAGGTAATAACACGAAATATATGCAAGGCAATATAAGGTATATGTATAGCTTGGAAATTGCGACCGTTGCTCGCTCGCTCCGCTCGCTCGTAGAAATTTAGTCCAACCTCACTACCGATCCGACACGTTCCCAAATTCGAAATAAGTCACCTCCATATCGTATAACGAACGCAAGAGGGAATGGTTTTAGGTGAGGCTACATTTTTCGAGCGAGCACGGCGAGCAAGGGACGCGTAAAGGTGTGTCACAATCCAACGGTTTGGCACATACGGACATTGAAATGTTCGCACCAGCACGAGGAGCCGGAAGTCTTCATCCTATTGCCTACTGACAAAAGTTTACAGTTTATCAATAGTTTCACATAAATAGTACTATTTCCACATTGTACATTGCAATGTTATGACCGAAATGGCTGACAAAATTAGGTAATAACACGGAATATATGCAAGGCAATATAAGGTATATGTATAGCTTGGAAATTATGACCGTTGCTCGCTCGCTCCGCTCGCTCGTAGAAATTTAGTCCAACCTCACTACCGATCCGACGCGTTCCCAATTTCGAAATAAGTCGCCTCCTTATCGTATAACGAATGAAAGAGGGAATGGTTTTAGGTTAGGCTATAGTTTACGAGTGAGCGCAGCGAGCGAGGGACGCGTAAAGGTGTGTCACAAACCAACGGTTTGGCACATGGGGACATTGAAATATTCACACCAGCCCGTGGAGCCGGAAGTCTTTATCCTATTGCCTACTGACAAATGTTTACAGTTTATGAATAGTTTTACATAAATAGTACTATTTCCACATAGTACAGTGCAGTGTGATGTCCGAAATGGCTGACAAAATTAGGTAATAACACGAAATATATGCAAGGCAATATAAGGTATATGTATAGCTTGGAAATTGTGACCGTTGCTCGCTCGCTCCGCTCGCTCGTGGAAATTTAGTCCAACCTCACTACCGATCCGACGCGTTCCCAAATTCGAAATAAGTCGCTTCCATATCGTATAACGAATGCAAGAGGGAATGGTTTTAGGTGAGGCTACATTTTTCGAGCGAGCACGGCGAGCAAGGGACGCGTAAAGGTGTGTCACAATCCAACGGTTTGGCACATACGGACATTGAAATGTTCGCACCAGCCCGAGGAGCAGGAGGTCTTTATCCTATTGCCTACTGACAAAAGTTTACAGTTTATCAATAGTTTCACATAAATAGTACTATTTCCAAATAGTAGAGTGCAATGTGATGTCCGAAATGGCTGACAAAATTAGGTAATAACACGAAATATATGCAAGGCAATATAAGGTATATGTATAGCTTGGAAATTGCGACCGTTGCTCGCTCGCTCCGCTCGCTCGTAAAAATTTAGTCCAACCTCACTACCGATCCGACACGTTGCCAAATTCGAAATAAGTCGCCTCCATATCGTATAACGAACGAAAGAGGGAATGGTTTTGGATGAGGCTACATTTTTCGAGCGAGCACGGCGAGCAAGGGACGCGTAAAGGTGTGTCACAAACCAACGGTTTGGCACATACGGACATTGAAATATTCGCACCAGCCCGAGGAGAAGGAGGTCTTTATCCTATTGCCTACTGGCAAAAGATTACAGTTTATCAATAGTTACACAAATAGTACTATTTCCACGTAGTACAGTGCAATGTGATGTCCGAAATGGCTGACAGAATTAGGTAATAACACGAAATATCTGCAAGGCAATATAAGGTATATGTATAGCTTGGAAATTGTGGCCGTTGCTCGCTCGCTCCGCTCGCTCGTAGAAATTTAGTCCAACCTCACTACCGATCCGACGCGTTCCCAAATTCGAAATAAGTCGCTTCCATATCGTATAACGAACGCAAGATGGAATGGTTTTATGTGAGGCTACATTTTTCGAGCGAGCACGGCGAGCAAGGGACGCGTAAAGGTGTGTCACAATCCAACGGTTTGGCACATACGGACATTGAAATGCTCGCACCAGCCCGAGGAGCAGGAGGTATTTATCCTATTGCCTACTGACAAAAGTTTACAGTTTATCAATAGTTTCACATAAATAGTACTATTTCCAAATAGTACAGTGCAATGTGATGTACGAAATGGCTGACAAAATTAGGTAATAACACGAAATATGTGCAAGGCAATATAAGGTATATGTATAGCATGGAAATTGTAACCGTTGCTCGCTCGCTCCGCTCGCTCGTAGAAATTTAGTCCAACCTCACTACCGATCCGACGCGTTCCCAAATTTGAAATACGTCGCCTCCATATCGTATAACAAACGCAAGAGGGAATGGTTTTAGGTTAGGCTATAGTTTTCGAGCGAGCGCAGCGAGCGAGGGACGCGTAAAGGTATGTCACAAACCAACGGTTTGGCACATGGGGACATTGAAATATTCACACCAGCCCGAGGAGCCGGAAGTCATTGTCCTATTGCCTACTGACAAATGTTTACAGTTTATGAATAGTTTTACATAAATAGTTCTATTTCCACATAGTACAGTGCAATGTGATGTCCGAAATGGCTTACAAAATTAGGTAATAAGACGAAATATATGCAAGGCAATATAAGGTATATGTATAGCTTGGAAATTGTGACCGTTGCTCGCTCGCTCCGCTCGCTCGTAGAAATTTAGTCCAACCTCACTACCGATCCGACGCGTTCCCAAATTTGAAATAAGTTGCCTCCATATCGTATAACGAATGCAAGAGGGAATGGTTTTAGGTTAGGCTATAGTTTTCGAGCGAGCGCAGCGAGCGAGGGACGCGTAAAGATGTGTCACAAACCAACGGTTTGGCACATGGGGACATTGAAATATTCATACCAGCCCGTGGAGCCGGAAGTCTTTGTCCTATTGCCTACTGACAAATGTTTACAGTTTATCAATAGTTTCACATAAATAGTACTATTTCCACATAGTACAGTGCAATGTGATGTCCGAAATGGCTGACAAAATTAGGTAATAACACGAAATATATGCAAGGCAATATAAGGTATATGTATAGCTTGGAAATTGTGATCGTTGCTCGCTCGCTCCGCTCGCTCGTAGAAATTTAGTCCAACCTCACTACCCATCCGACGCGTTCCCAAATTTGAAATAAGTCGCCTCCATATCGTATAACGAACGCAAGAGGGAATGGTTTTAGGTGAGGCTACATTTTTCGAGCGAGCACGGCGAGCAAGGGACGCGTAAAGGTGTGTCACAATCCAACGGTTTGGCACATACGGACATTGAAATGTTCGCACCAGCCCGAGGAGCGGGAGGTCTTCATCCTATTGCCTACTGACAAAAGTTTACAGTTTATCAATAGTTTCACATAAATAGTACTATTTCCACATAGTACAGTGCAATGTGATGTTCGAAATTGCTGACAAAATTAGGTAATAACACGAAATATATGCAAGGCAATATAAGGTATATGTATAGCTTGGAAATTGCGACCGTTGCTCGCTCGCTCCGCTCGCTCGTAGAAATTTAGTCCAACCTCACTACCGATCCGACACGTTCCCAAATTCGAAATAAGTCGCCTCCATATCGTATAACGAATGCAAGAGGGAATGGTTTTAGGTTAGGCTATAGTTTACGAGTGAGCGCAGCGAGCGAGGGACGCGTAAAGGTGTGTCACAAACCAACGGTTTGGCACATGGGGACATTGAAATATTCACACCAGCCCGTGGAGCCGGAAGTCTTTATCCTATTGCCTACTGACAAATGTTTACAGTTTATGAATAGTTTTACATAAATAGTACTATTTCCACATAGTACAGTGCAGTGTGATGTCCGAAATGGCTGACAAAATTAGGTAATAACACGAAATATATGGAAGGCAACATAAGGTATATGTATAGCTTGGAAATTGTGATCGTTGCTCGCTCGCTCCGCTCGCTCGTAAAAATTTAGTCCAACCTCACTACCGATCCGACACGTTGCCAAATTCGAAATAAGTCGCCTCCATATCGTATAACGAACGAAAGAGGGAATGGTTTTGGATGAGGCTACATTTTTCGAGCGAGCACGGCGAGCAAGGGACGCGTAAAAGTGTGTCACAAACCAACGGTTTGGCACATGGGGACATTGAAATATTCACACCAGCCCGTGGAGCCGGAAGTCTTTATCCTATTGCCTACTGGCAAAAGATTACAGTTTATCAATAGTTACACAAATAGTACTATTTCCACATAGTACAGTGCAATGTGATGTCCGAAATGGCTGACAGAATTAGGTAATAACACGAAATATATGCAAGGCAATATAAGGTATATGTATAGCTTGGAAATTGTGATCGTTGCTCGCTCGCTCCGCTCGCTCGTAGAAATTTAGTCCAACCTCACTACCCATCCGACGCGTTCCCAAATTTGAAATAAGTCGCCTCCATATCGTATAACGAACGCAAGAGGGAATGGTTTTATGTGAGGCTACATTTTTCGAGCGAGCACGGCGAGCAAGGGACGCGTAAAGGTGTGTCACAATCCAACGGCTTGGCACATACGGACATTGAAATGTTCGCACCAGCCCGAGGAGCGGGAGGTCTTCATCCTATTGCCTACTGACAAAAGTTTACAGTTTATCAATAGTTTCACATAAATAGTACTATTTCCACATAGTACAGTGCAATGTGATGTCCGAAATGGCTGACAAAATTAGGTAATAACACGAGATATATGCAAGGCAATATAAGGTATATGTATAGCTTGGAAATTGTGACCGTTGCTCGCTCGCTCCGCTCGCTCGTAGAAATTTAGTCCAACCTCACTACCGATCCGACGCGTTCCCAAATTCGAAATAATTCGCTTCCATATCGTATAACGAATGCAAGAGGGAATGGTTTTAGGTGAGGCTACATTTTTCGAGCGAGCACGGCGAGCAAGGGACGCGTAAAGGTGTGTCACAATCCAACGGTTTGGCACATACGGACATTGAAATGTTCGCACCAGCCCGAGGAGCGGGAGGTCTTCATCCTATTGCCTACTGACAAAAGTTTACAGTTTATCAATAGTTTCACATAAATAGTACTATTTCCACATAGTACAGTGCAATGTGATGTTCGAAATGGCTGACAAAATTAGGTAATAACACGAAATATATGCAAGGCAATATAAGGTATATGTATAGCTTGGAAATTGCGACCGTTGCTCGCTCGCTCCGCTCGCTCGTAGAAATTTAGTCCAACCTCACTACCGATCCGACACGTTCCCAAATTCGAAATAAGTCGCCTCCATATCGTATAACGAATGCAAGAGGGAATGGTTTTAGGTTAGGCTATAGTTTACGAGTGAGCGCAGCGAGCGAGGGACGCGTAAAGGTGTGTCACAAACCAACGGTTTGGCACATGGGGACATTGAAATATTCACACCAGCCCGTGGAGCCGGAAGTCTTTATCCTATTGCCTACTGACAAATGTTTACAGTTTATGAATAGTTTTACATAAATAGTACTATTTCCACATAGTACAGTGCAGTGTGATGTCCGAAATGGCTGACAAAATTAGGTAATAACACGAAATATATGGAAGGCAACATAAGGTATATGTATAGCTTGGAAATTGTGATCGTTGCTCGCTCGCTCCGCTCGCTCGTAAAAATTTAGTCCAACCTCACTACCGATCCGACACGTTGCCAAATTCGAAATAAGTCGCCTCCATATAGTATAACGAACGAAAGAGGGAATGGTTTTGGATGAGGCTACATTTTTCGAGCGAGCACGGCGAGCAAGGGACGCGTAAAAGTGTGTCACAAACCAACGGTTTGGCACATGGGGACATTGAAATATTCACACCAGCCCGTGGAGCCGGAAGTCTTTATCCTATTGCCTACTGGCAAAAGATTACAGTTTATCAATAGTTACACAAATAGTACTATTTCCACATAGTACAGTGCAATGTGATGTCCGAAATGGCTGACAGAATTAGGTAATAACACGAAATATATGCAAGGCAATATAAGGTATATGTATAGCTTGGAAATTGTGATCGTTGCTCGCTCGCTCCGCTCGCTCGTAGAAATTTAGTCCAACCTCACTACCCATCCGACGCGTTCCCAAATTTGAAATAAGTCGCCTCCATATCGTATAACGAACGCAAGAGGGAATGGTTTTATGTGAGGCTACATTTTTCGAGCGAGCACGGCGAGCAAGGGACGCGTAAAGGTGTGTCACAATCCAACGGCTTGGCACATACGGACATTGAAATGTTCGCACCAGCCCGAGGAGCGGGAGGTCTTCATCCTATTGCCTACTGACAAAAGTTTACAGTTTATCAATAGTTTCACATAAATAGTACTATTTCCACATAGTACAGTGCAATGTGATGTCCGAAATGGCTGACAAAATTAGGTAATAACACGAGATATATGCAAGGCAATATAAGGTATATGTATAGCTTGGAAATTGTGACCGTTGCTCGCTCGCTCCGCTCGCTCGTAGAAATTTAGTCCAACCTCACTACCGATCCGACGCGTTCCCAAATTCGAAATAATTCGCTTCCATATCGTATAACGAATGCAAGAGGGAATGGTTTTAGGTGAGGCTACATTTTTCGAGCGAGCACGGCGAGCAAGGGACGCGTAAAGGTGTGTCACAATCCAACGGTTTGGCACATACGGACATTGAAATGTTCGCACCAGCCCGAGGAGCAGGAGGTCTTTATCCTATTGCCTACTGACAAAAGTTTACAGTTTATCAATAGTTTCACATAAATAGTACTATTTCCACATAGTACAGTGCAATGTGATGTCCGAAATGGCTGACAAAATTAGGTAATAACACGAGATATATGCAAGGCAATATAAGGTATATGTATAGCTTGGAAATTGTGACCGTTGCTCGCTCGCTCCGCTCGCTCGTAGAAATTTAGTCCAACCTCACTACCGATCCGACGCGTTCCCAAATTCGAAATAATTCGCTTCCATATCGTATAACGAATGCAAGAGGGAATGGTTTTAGGTGAGGCTACATTTTTCGAGCGAGCACGGCGAGCAAGGGACGCGTAAAGGTGTGTCACAATCCAACGGTTTGGCACATACGGACATTGAAATGTTCGCACCAGCCCGAGGAGCAGGAGGTCTTTATCCTATTGCCTACTGACAAAAGTTTACAGTTTATCAATAGTTTCACATAAATAGTACTATTTCCAAATAGTACAGTGCAATGTGATGTCCGAAATGGCTGACAAAATTAGGTAATAACACGAAATATATGCAAGGCAATATAAGGTATATGTATAGCTTGGAAATTGTGACCGTTGCTCGCTCGCTCCGCTCGCTCGTAGAAATTTAGTCCAACCTCACTACCGATCCGACGCGTTCCCAAATTCGAAATAAGTCGCTTCCATATCGTATAACGAATGCAAGAGGGAATGGTTTTAGGTGAGGCTACATTTTTCGAGCGAGCACGGCGAGCAAGGGACGCGTAAAAGTGTGTCACAATCCAACGGTTTGGCAAATACGCACATTGAAATGTTCGCACCAGCCCGAGGAGCCGGAGGTCTTCATCCTATTGCCTACTGACAAAAGTTTACAGTTTATGAATAGTTTAACATAAATAGTACTATTTCCACATAGTACAGTGCAATGAGATGTCCGAAATGGCTGACAAAATTAGGTAATAACACGAAATATATGCAAGGCAATATAAGGTATATGTATAGCTTGGAAATTGTGATCGTTGCTCGCTCGCTCCGCTCGCTCGTAAAAATTTAGTCCAACCTCACTACCGATCCGACGCGTTCCCAAATTCGAAATAAGTCGCCTCCATATCGTATAACGAATGCAAGAGGGAATGGTTTTAGGTCAGGCTATAGTTTTCGAGCGAGCGCAGCGTGCGAGGGTCGAGTAAAGGTGTGTCACAAACCAACGGTTTGGCACATACGAACATTGAAATCTTCGCACCAGCCCGAGGAGTCGGAAGTCTTTATCCTATAGCCTACTGATAAATGTTTACAGTTTATCAATAGTTTTACATAAATAGTACTATTTCCACATAGTACAGTGCAATGTGATGTCCGAAGTGGCTGACGAAATTAGGTAATAACACGAAGTATATGCAAGGCAATATAAGGTATATGTATAGCTTGGAAATTGTGACCGTTGCTCGCTCGCTCCGCTCGCTCGTAGAAATTTAGTCCAACCTCACTACCGATCCGACACGTTGCCAAATTCGAAATAAGTCGCCTCCATATCGTATAACGAACGAAAGAGGGAATGGTTTTGGATGAGGCTACATTTTTCGAGCGAGCACGGCGAGCAAGGGACGCGTAAAGGTGTGTCACAAACCAACGGTTTGGCACATACGGACATTGAAATATTCGCACCAGCCCGAGGAGAAGGAGGTCTTTATCCTATTGCCTACTGGCAAAAGATTACAGTTTATCAATAGTTACACAAATAGTACTATTTCCACGTAGTACAGTGCAATGTGATGTCCGAAATGGCTGACAGAATTAGGTAATAACACGAAATATCTGCAAGGCAATATAAGGTATATGTATAGCTTGGAAATTGTGGCCGTTGCTCGCTCGCTCCGCTCGCTCGTAGAAATTTAGTCCAACCTCACTACCGATCCGACGCGTTCCCAAATTTGAAATACGTCGCCTCCATATCGTATAACAAACGCAAGAGGGAATGGTTTTAGGTTAGGCTATAGTTTTCGAGCGAGCGCAGCGATCGAGGGACGCGTAAAGGTATGTCACAAACCAACGGTTTGGCACATGGGGACATTGAAATATTCACACCAGCCCGAGGAGCCGGAAGTCATTGTCCTATTGCCTACTGACAAATGTTTACAGTTTATGAATAGTTTTACATAAATAGTTCTATTTCCACATAGTACAGTGCAATGTGATGTCCGAAATGGCTTACAAAATTAGGTAATAAGACGAAATATATGCAAGGCAATATAAGGTATATGTATAGCTTGGAAATTGTGACCGTTGCTCGCTCGCTCCGCTCGCTCGTAGAAATTTAGTCCAACCTCACTACCGATCCGACGCGTTCCCAAATTTGAAATAAGTTGCCTCCATATCGTATAACGAATGCAAGAGGGAATGGTTTTAGGTTAGGCTATAGTTATCGAGCGAGCGCAGCGAGCGAGGGACGCGTAAAGATGTGTCACAAACCAACGGTTTGGCACATGGGGACATTGAAATATTCATACCAGCCCGTGGAGCCGGAAGTCTTTGTCCTATTGCCTACTGACAAATGTTTACAATTTATCAATAGTTTCACATAAATAGTACTATTTCCAAATAGTACAGTGCAATGTGATGTACGAAATGGCTTACAAAATTAGGTAATAACACGAAATATATGCAAGGCAATATAAGGTATATGTATAGCTTGGAAATTATGACCGTTGCTCGCTCGCTCCGCTCGCTCGTAGAAATTTAGTCCAACCTCACTACCGATCCGACGCGTTCCCAATTTCGAAATAAGTCGCCTCCTTATCGTATAACGAATGAAAGAGGGAATGGTTTTAGGTTAGGCTATAGTTTACGAGTGAGCGCAGCGAGCGAGGGACGCGTAAAGGTGTGTCACAAACCAACGGTTTGGCACATGGGGACATTGAAATATTCACACCAGCCCGTGGAGCCGGAAGTCTTTATCCTATTGCCTACTGACAAATGTTTACAGTTTATGAATAGTTTTACATAAATAGTACTATTTCCACATAGTACAGTGCAGTGTGATGTCCGAAATGGCTGACAAAATTAGGTAATAACACGAAATATATGCAAGGCAATATAAGGTATATGTATAGCTTGGAAATTGTGACCGTTGCTCGCTCGCTCCGCTCGCTCGTGGAAATTTAGTCCAACCTCACTACCGATCCGACGCGTTCCCAAATTCGAAATAAGTCGCTTCCATATCGTATAACGAATGCAAGAGGGAATGGTTTTAGGTGAGGCTACATTTTTCGAGCGAGCACGGCGAGCAAGGGACGCGTAAAGGTGTGTCACAATCCAACGGTTTGGCACATACGGACATTGAAATGTTCGCACCAGCCCGAGGAGCAGGAGGTCTTTATCCTATTGCCTACTGACAAAAGTTTACAGTTTATCAATAGTTTCACATAAATAGTACTATTTCCAAATAGTAGAGTGCAATGTGATGTCCGAAATGGCTGACAAAATTAGGTAATAACACGAAATATATGCAAGGCAATATAAGGTATATGTATAGCTTGGAAATTGCGACCGTTGCTCGCTCGCTCCGCTCGCTCGTAAAAATTTAGTCCAACCTCACTACCGATCCGACACGTTGCCAAATTCGAAATAAGTCGCCTCCATATCGTATAACGAACGAAAGAGGGAATGGTTTTGGATGAGGCTACATTTTTCGAGCGAGCACGGCGAGCAAGGGACGCGTAAAGGTGTGTCACAAACCAACGGTTTGGCACATACGGACATTGAAATATTCGCACCAGCCCGAGGAGAAGGAGGTCTTTATCCTATTGCCTACTGGCAAAAGATTACAGTTTATCAATAGTTACACAAATAGTACTATTTCCACGTAGTACAGTGCAATGTGATGTCCGAAATGGCTGACAGAATTAGGTAATAACACGAAATATCTGCAAGGCAATATAAGGTATATGTATAGCTTGGAAATTGTGGCCGTTGCTCGCTCGCTCCGCTCGCTCGTAGAAATTTAGTCCAACCTCACTACCGATCCGACGCGTTCCCAAATTCGAAATAAGTCGCTTCCATATCGTATAACGAACGCAAGATGGAATGGTTTTATGTGAGGCTACATTTTTCGAGCGAGCACGGCGAGCAAGGGACGCGTAAAGGTGTGTCACAATCCAACGGTTTGGCACATACGGACATTGAAATGTTCGCACCAGCCCGAGGAGCAGGAGGTATTTATCCTATTGCCTACTGACAAAAGTTTACAGTTTATCAATAGTTTCACATAAATAGTACTATTTCCAAATAGTACAGTGCAATGTGATGTACGAAATGGCTGACAAAATTAGGTAATAACACGAAATATGTGCAAGGCAATATAAGGTATATGTATAGCATGGAAATTGTAACCGTTGCTCGCTCGCTCCGCTCGCTCGTAGAAATTTAGTCCAACCTCACTACCGATCCGACGCGTTCCCAAATTTGAAATACGTCGCCTCCATATCGTATAACAAACGCAAGAGGGAATGGTTTAAGGTTAGGCTATAGTTTTCGAGCGAGCGCAGCGAGCGAGGGACGCGTAAAGGTATGTCACAAACCAACGGTTTGGCACATGGGGACATTGAAATATTCACACCAGCCCGAGGAGCCGGAAGTCATTGTCCTATTGCCTACTGACAAATGTTTACAGTTTATGAATAGTTTTACATAAATAGTTCTATTTCCACATAGTACAGTGCAATGTGATGTCCGAAATGGCTTACAAAATTAGGTAATAAGACGAAATATATGCAAGGCAATATAAGGTATATGTATAGCTTGGAAATTGTGACCGTTGCTCGCTCGCTCCGCTCGCTCGTAGAAATTTAGTCCAACCTCACTACCGATCCGACGCGTTCCCAAATTTGAAATAAGTTGCCTCCATATCGTATAACGAATGCAAGAGGGAATGGTTTTAGGTTAGGCTATAGTTTTCGAGCGAGCGCAGCGAGCGAGGGACGCGTAAAGATGTGTCACAAACCAACGGTTTGGCACATGGGGACATTGAAATATTCATACCAGCCCGTGGAGCCGGAAGTCTTTGTCCTATTGCCTACTGACAAATGTTTACAGTTTATCAATAGTTTCACATAAATAGTACTATTTCCACATAGTACAGTGCAATGTGATGTCCGAAATGGCTGACAAAATTAGGTAATAACACGAAATATATGCAAGGCAATATAAGGTATATGTATAGCTTGGAAATTGTGATCGTTGCTCGCTCGCTCCGCTCGCTCGTAGAAATTTAGTCCAACCTCACTACCCATCCGACGCGTTCCCAAATTTGAAATAAGTCGCCTCCATATCGTATAACGAACGCAAGAGGGAATGGTTTTAGGTGAGGCTACATTTTTCGAGCGAGCACGGCGAGCAAGGGACGCGTAAAGGTGTGTCACAATCCAACGGTTTGGCACATACGGACATTGAAATGTTCGCACCAGCCCGAGGAGCGGGAGGTCTTCATCCTATTGCCTACTGACAAAAGTTTACAGTTTATCAATAGTTTCACATAAATAGTACTATTTCCACATAGTACAGTGCAATGTGATGTTCGAAATTGCTGACAAAATTAGGTAATAACACGAAATATATGCAAGGCAATATAAGGTATATGTATAGCTTGGAAATTGCGACCGTTGCTCGCTCGCTCCGCTCGCTCGTAGAAATTTAGTCCAACCTCACTACCGATCCGACACGTTCCCAAATTCGAAATAAGTCGCCTCCATATCGTATAACGAATGCAAGAGGGAATGGTTTTAGGTTAGGCTATAGTTTACGAGTGAGCGCAGCGAGCGAGGGACGCGTAAAGGTGTGTCACAAACCAACGGTTTGGCACATGGGGACATTGAAATATTCACACCAGCCCGTGGAGCCGGAAGTCTTTATCCTATTGCCTACTGACAAATGTTTACAGTTTATGAATAGTTTTACATAAATAGTACTATTTCCACATAGTACAGTGCAGTGTGATGTCCGAAATGGCTGACAAAATTAGGTAATAACACGAAATATATGGAAGGCAACATAAGGTATATGTATAGCTTGGAAATTGTGATCGTTGCTCGCTCGCTCCGCTCGCTCGTAAAAATTTAGTCCAACCTCACTACCGATCCGACACGTTGCCAAATTCGAAATAAGTCGCCTCCATATCGTATAACGAACGAAAGAGGGAATGGTTTTGGATGAGGCTACATTTTTCGAGCGAGCACGGCGAGCAAGGGACGCGTAAAAGTGTGTCACAAACCAACGGTTTGGCACATGGGGACATTGAAATATTCACACCAGCCCGTGGAGCCGGAAGTCTTTATCCTATTGCCTACTGGCAAAAGATTACAGTTTATCAATAGTTACACAAATAGTACTATTTCCACATAGTACAGTGCAATGTGATGTCCGAAATGGCTGACAGAATTAGGTAATAACACGAAATATATGCAAGGCAATATAAGGTATATGTATAGCTTGGAAATTGTGATCGTTGCTCGCTCGCTCCGCTCGCTCGTAGAAATTTAGTCCAACCTCACTACCCATCCGACGCGTTCCCAAATTTGAAATAAGTCGCCTCCATATCGTATAACGAACGCAAGAGGGAATGGTTTTATGTGAGGCTACATTTTTCGAGCGAGCACGGCGAGCAAGGGACGCGTAAAGGTGTGTCACAATCCAACGGCTTGGCACATACGGACATTGAAATGTTCGCACCAGCCCGAGGAGCGGGAGGTCTTCATCCTATTGCCTACTGACAAAAGTTTACAGTTTATCAATAGTTTCACATAAATAGTACTATTTCCACATAGTACAGTGCAATGTGATGTCCGAAATGGCTGACAAAATTAGGTAATAACACGAGATATATGCAAGGCAATATAAGGTATATGTATAGCTTGGAAATTGTGACCGTTGCTCGCTCGCTCCGCTCGCTCGTAGAAATTTAGTCCAACCTCACTACCGATCCGACACGTTCCCAAATTCGAAATAATTCGCTTCCATATCGTATAACGAATGCAAGAGGGAATGGTTTTAGGTGAGGCTACATTTTTCGAGCGAGCACGGCGAGCAAGGGACGCGTAAAGGTGTGTCACAATCCAACGGTTTGGCACATACGGACATTGAAATGTTCGCACCAGCCCGAGGAGCGGGAGGTCTTCATCCTATTGCCTACTGACAAAAGTTTACAGTTTATCAATAGTTTCACATAAATAGTACTATTTCCACATAGTACAGTGCAATGTGATGTTCGAAATGGCTGACAAAATTAGGTAATAACACGAAATATATGCAAGGCAATATAAGGTATATGTATAGCTTGGAAATTGCGACCGTTGCTCGCTCGCTCCGCTCGCTCGTAGAAATTTAGTCCAACCTCACTACCGATCCGACACGTTCCCAAATTCGAAATAAGTCGCCTCCATATCGTATAACGAATGCAAGAGGGAATGGTTTTAGGTTAGGCTATAGTTTACGAGTGAGCGCAGCGAGCGAGGGACGCGTAAAGGTGTGTCACAAACCAACGGTTTGGCACATGGGGACATTGAAATATTCACACCAGCCCGTGGAGCCGGAAGTCTTTATCCTATTGCCTACTGACAAATGTTTACAGTTTATGAATAGTTTTACATAAATAGTACTATTTCCACATAGTACAGTGCAGTGTGATGTCCGAAATGGCTGACAAAATTAGGTAATAACACGAAATATATGGAAGGCAACATAAGGTATATGTATAGCTTGGAAATTGTGATCGTTGCTCGCTCGCTCCGCTCGCTCGTAAAAATTTAGTCCAACCTCACTACCGATCCGACACGTTGCCAAATTCGAAATAAGTCGCCTCCATATAGTATAACGAACGAAAGAGGGAATGGTTTTGGATGAGGCTACATTTTTCGAGCGAGCACGGCGAGCAAGGGACGCGTAAAAGTGTGTCACAAACCAACGGTTTGGCACATGGGGACATTGAAATATTCACACCAGCCCGTGGAGCCGGAAGTCTTTATCCTATTGCCTACTGGCAAAAGATTACAGTTTATCAATAGTTACACAAATAGTACTATTTCCACATAGTACAGTGCAATGTGATGTCCGAAATGGCTGACAGAATTAGGTAATAACACGAAATATATGCAAGGCAATATAAGGTATATGTATAGCTTGGAAATTGTGATCGTTGCTCGCTCGCTCCGCTCGCTCGTAGAAATTTAGTCCAACCTCACTACCCATCCGACGCGTTCCCAAATTTGAAATAAGTCGCCTCCATATCGTATAACGAACGCAAGAGGGAATGGTTTTATGTGAGGCTACATTTTTCGAGCGAGCACGGCGAGCAAGGGACGCGTAAAGGTGTGTCACAATCCAACGGCTTGGCACATACGGACATTGAAATGTTCGCACCAGCCCGAGGAGCGGGAGGTCTTCATCCTATTGCCTACTGACAAAAGTTTACAGTTTATCAATAGTTTCACATAAATAGTACTATTTCCACATAGTACAGTGCAATGTGATGTCCGAAATGGCTGACAAAATTAGGTAATAACACGAGATATATGCAAGGCAATATAAGGTATATGTATAGCTTGGAAATTGTGACCGTTGCTCGCTCGCTCCGCTCGCTCGTAGAAATTTAGTCCAACCTCACTACCGATCCGACGCGTTCCCAAATTCGAAATAATTCGCTTCCATATCGTATAACGAATGCAAGAGGGAATGGTTTTAGGTGAGGCTACATTTTTCGAGCGAGCACGGCGAGCAAGGGACGCGTAAAGGTGTGTCACAATCCAACGGTTTGGCACATACGGACATTGAAATGTTCGCACCAGCCCGAGGAGCAGGAGGTCTTTATCCTATTGCCTACTGACAAAAGTTTACAGTTTATCAATAGTTTCACATAAATAGTACTATTTCCAAATAGTACAGTGCAATGTGATGTCCGAAATGGCTGACAAAATTAGGTAATAACACGAAATATATGCAAGGCAATATAAGGTATATGTATAGCTTGGAAATTGTGACCGTTGCTCGCTCGCTCCGCTCGCTCGTAGAAATTTAGTCCAACCTCACTACCGATCCGACGCGTTCCCAAATTCGAAATAAGTCGCTTCCATATCGTATAACGAATGCAAGAGGGAATGGTTTTAGGTGAGGCTACATTTTTCGAGCGAGCACGGCGAGCAAGGGACGCGTAAAAGTGTGTCACAATCCAACGGTTTGGCAAATACGCACATTGAAATGTTCGCACCAGCCCGAGGAGCCGGAGGTCTTCATCCTATTGCCTACTGACAAAAGTTTACAGTTTATGAATAGTTTAACATAAATAGTACTATTTCCACATAGTACAGTGCAATGAGATGTCCGAAATGGCTGACAAAATTAGGTAATAACACGAAATATATGCAAGGAAATATAAGGTATATGTATAGCTTGGAAATTGTGACCGTTGCTCGCTCGCTCCGCTCGCTCGTAAAAATTTAGTCCAACCTCACTACCGATCCGACGCGTTCCCAAATTTGAAATAAGTCGCCTCCATATCGTATAACAAACGCAAGAGGGAATGGTTTTAGGTGAGGCTACATTTCTCGAGCGAGCACGGCGAGCAAGGGACGCGTAAAGGTGTGTCACAATCCAACGGTTTGGCACATACGGACATTGAAATGTTCGCACCAGCCCGAGGAGCAGGAGGTCTTTATCCTATTGCCTACTGACAAAAGTTTACAGTTTATCAATAGTTTCACATAAATAGTACTATTTCCAAATAGTACAGTGCAATGTGATGTCCGAAATGGCTTACAAAATTAGGTAATAACACGAAATATATGCAAGGCAATATAAGGTATATGTATAGCTTGGAAATTGTGATCGTTGGTCGCTCGCTCCGCTCGCTCGTAAAAATTTAGTCCAACCTCACTACCGATCCGACGCGTTCCCAAATTCGAAATAAGTCGCCTCCATATCGTATAACGAATGCAAGAGGGAATGGTTTTAGGTCAGGCTATAGTTTTCGAGCGAGCGCAGCGTGCGAGGGTCGAGTAAAGGTGTGTCACAAACCAACGGTTTGGCACATACGAACATTGAAATCTTCGCACCAGCCCGAGGAGTCGGAAGTCTTTATCCTATAGCCTACTGATAAATGTTTACAGTTTATCAATAGTTTTACATAAATAGTACTATTTCCACATAGTACAGTGCAATGTGATGTCCGAAGTGGCTGACGAAATTAGGTAATAACACGAAGTATATGCAAGGCAATATAAGGTATATGTATAGCTTGGAAATTGTGACCGTTGCTCGCTCGCTCCGCTCGCTCGTAGAAATTTAGTCCAACCTCACTACCGATCCGACACGTTGCCAAATTCGAAATAAGTCGCCTCCATATCGTATAACGAACGAAAGAGGGAATGGTTTTGGATGAGGCTACATTTTTCGAGCGAGCACGGCGAGCAAGGGACGCGTAAAGGTGTGTCACAAACCAACGGTTTGGCACATACGGACATTGAAATATTCGCACCAGCCCGAGGGGAAGGAGGTCTTTATCCTATTGCCTACTGGCAAAAGATTACAGTTTATCAATAGTTACACAAATAGTACTATTTCCACGTAGTACAGTGCAATGTGATGTCCGAAATGGCTGACAGAATTAGGTAATAACACGAAATATCTGCAAGGCAATATAAGGTATATGTATAGCTTGGAAATTGTGGCCGTTGCTCGCTCGCTCCGCTCGCTCGTAGAAATTTAGTCCAACCTCACTACCGATCCGACGCGTTCCCAAATTTGAAATACGTCGCCTCCATATCGTATAACAAACGCAAGAGGGAATGGTTTTAGGTTAGGCTATAGTTTTCGAGCGAGCGCAGCGATCGAGGGACGCGTAAAGGTATGTCACAAACCAACGGTTTGGCACATGGGGACATTGAAATATTCACACCAGCCCGAGGAGCCGGAAGTCATTGTCCTATTGCCTACTGACAAATGTTTACAGTTTATGAATAGTTTTACATAAATAGTTCTATTTCCACATAGTACAGTGCAATGTGATGTCCGAAATGGCTTACAAAATTAGGTAATAAGACGAAATATATGCAAGGCAATATAAGGTATATGTATAGCTTGGAAATTGTGACCGTTGCTCGCTCGCTCCGCTCGCTCGTAGAAATTTAGTCCAACCTCACTACCGATCCGACGCGTTCCCAAATTTGAAATAAGTTGCCTCCATATCGTATAACGAATGCAAGAGGGAATGGTTTTAGGTTAGGCTATAGTTATCGAGCGAGCGCAGCGAGCGAGGGACGCGTAAAGATGTGTCACAAACCAACGGTTTGGCACATGGGGACATTGAAATATTCATACCAGCCCGTGGAGCCGGAAGTCTTTGTCCTATTGCCTACTGACAAATGTTTACAGTTTATCAATAGTTTCACATAAATAGTACTATTTCCACATAGTACAGTGCAATGTGATGTCCGAAATGGCTGACAAAATTAGGTAATAACACGAAATATATGCAAGGCAATATAAGGTATATGTATAGCTTGGAAATTGTGATCGTTGCTCGCTCGCTCCGCTCGCTCGTAGAAATTTAGTCCAACCTCACTACCCATCCGACGCGTTCCCAAATTTGAAATAAGTCGCCTCCATATCGTATAACGAACGCAAGAGGGAATGGTTTTAGGTGAGGCTACATTTTTCGAGCGAGCACGGCGAGCAAGGGACGCGTAAAGGTGTGTCACAATCCAACGGTTTGGCACATACGGACATTGAAATGTTCGCACCAGCCCGAGGAGCGGGAGGTCTTCATCCTATTGCCTACTGACAAAAGTTTACAGTTTATCAATAGTTTCACATAAATAGTACTATTTCCACATAGTACAGTGCAATGTGATGTTCGAAATGGCTGACAAAATTAGGTAATAACACGAAATATATGCAAGGCAATATAAGGTATATGTATAGCTTGGAAATTGCGACCGTTGCTCGCTCGCTCCGCTCGCTCGTAAAAATTTAGTCCAACCTCACTACCGATCCGACACGTTGCCAAATTCGAAATAAGTCGCCTCCATATCGTATAACGAACGAAAGAGGGAATGGTTTTGGATGAGGCTACATTTTTCGAGCGAGCACGGCGAGCAAGGGACGCGTAAAAGTGTGTCACAAACCAACGGTTTGGCACATGGGGACATTGAAATATTCACACCAGCCCGTGGAGCCGGAAGTCTTTATCCTATTGCCTACTGGCAAAAGATTACAGTTTATCAATAGTTACACAAATAGTACTATTTCCACATAGTACAGTGCAATGTGATGTCCGAAATGGCTGACAGAATTAGGTAATAACACGAAATATATGCAAGGCAATATAAGGTATATGTATAGCTTGGAAATTGTGATCGTTGCTCGCTCGCTCCGCTCGCTCGTAGAAATTTAGTCCAACCTCACTACCCATCCGACGCGTTCCCAAATTTGAAATAAGTCGCCTCCATATCGTATAACGAACGCAAGAGGGAATGGTTTTATGTGAGGCTACATTTTTCGAGCGAGCACGGCGAGCAAGGGACGCGTAAAGGTGTGTCACAATCCAACGGCTTGGCACATACGGACATTGAAATGTTCGCACCAGCCCGAGGAGCGGGAGGTCTTCATCCTATTGCCTACTGACAAAAGTTTACAGTTTATCAATAGTTTCACATAAATAGTACTATTTCCACATAGTACAGTGCAATGTGATGTCCGAAATGGCTGACAAAATTAGGTAATAACACGAGATATATGCAAGGCAATATAAGGTATATGTATAGCTTGGAAATTGTGACCGTTGCTCGCTCGCTCCGCTCGCTCGTAGAAATTTAGTCCAACCTCACTACCGATCCGACGCGTTCCCAAATTCGAAATAATTCGCTTCCATATCGTATAACGAATGCAAGAGGGAATGGTTTTAGGTGAGGCTACATTTTTCGAGCGAGCACGGCGAGCAAGGGACGCGTAAAGGTGTGTCACAATCCAACGGTTTGGCACATACGGACATTGAAATGTTCGCACCAGCCCGAGGAGCAGGAGGTCTTTATCCTATTGCCTACTGACAAAAGTTTACAGTTTATCAATAGTTTCACATAAATAGTACTATTTCCAAATAGTACAGTGCAATGTGATGTCCGAAATGGCTGACAAAATTAGGTAATAACACGAAATATATGCAAGGCAATATAAGGTATATGTATAGCTTGGAAATTGTGACCGTTGCTCGCTCGCTCCGCTCGCTCGTAGAAATTTAGTCCAACCTCACTACCGATCCGACGCGTTCCCAAATTCGAAATAAGTCGCTTCCATATCGTATAACGAATGCAAGAGGGAATGGTTTTAGGTGAGGCTACATTTTTCGAGCGAGCACGGCGAGCAAGGGACGCGTAAAAGTGTGTCACAATCCAACGGTTTGGCAAATACGCACATTGAAATGTTCGCACCAGCCCGAGGAGCCGGAGGTCTTCATCCTATTGCCTACTGACAAAAGTTTACAGTTTATGAATAGTTTAACATAAATAGTACTATTTCCACATAGTACAGTGCAATGAGATGTCCGAAATGGCTGACAAAATTAGGTAATAACACGAAATATATGCAAGGCAATATAAGGTATATGTATAGCTTGGAAATTGTGACCGTTGCTCGCTCGCTCCGCTCGCTCGTAAAAATTTAGTCCAACCTCACTACCGATCCGACGCGTTCCCAAATTTGAAATAAGTCGCCTCCATATCGTATAACAAACGCAAGAGGGAATGGTTTTAGGTGAGGCTACATTTTTCGAGCGAGCACGGCGAGCAAGGGACGCGTAAAGGTGTGTCACAATCCAACGGTTTGGCACATACGGACATTGAAATGTTCGCACCAGCCCGAGGAGCAGGAGGTCTTTATCCTATTGCCTACTGACAAAAGTTTACAGTTTATCAATAGTTTCACATAAATAGTACTATTTCCAAATAGTACAGTGCAATGTGATGTCCGAAATGGCTTACAAAATTAGGTAATAACACGAAATATATGCAAGGCAATATAAGGTATATGTATAGCTTGGAAATTGTGATCGTTGCTCGCTCGCTCCGCTCGCTCGTAAAAATTTAGTCCAACCTCACTACCGATCCGACGCGTTCCCAAATTCGAAATAAGTCGCCTCCATATCGTATAACGAATGCAAGAGGGAATGGTTTTAGGTCAGGCTATAGTTTTCGAGCGAGCGCAGCGTGCGAGGGTCGAGTAAAGGTGTGTCACAAACCAACGGTTTGGCACATACGAACATTGAAATCTTCGCACCAGCCCGAGGAGTCGGAAGTCTTTATCCTATAGCCTACTGATAAATGTTTACAGTTTATCAATAGTTTTACATAAATAGTACTATTTCCACATAGTACAGTGCAATGTGATGTCCGAAGTGGCTGACGAAATTAGGTAATAACACGAAGTATATGCAAGGCAATATAAGGTATATGTATAGCTTGGAAATTGTGACCGTTGCTCGCTCGCTCCGCTCGCTCGTAGAAATTTAGTCCAACCTCACTACCGATCCGACACGTTCCCAAATTCGAAATAAGTCACCTCCATATCGTATAACGAACGCAAGAGGGAATGGTTTTAGGTGAGGCTACATTTTTCGAGCGAGCACGGCGAGCAAGGGACGCGTAAAGGTGTGTCACAATCCAACGGTTTGGCACATACGGACATTGAAATGTTCGCACCAGCCCGAGGAGCAGGAGGTCTTTATCCTATTGCCTACTGACAAAAGTTTACAGTTTATCAATAGTTTCACATAAATAGTACTATTTCCACATAGTACATTGCAATGTTATGACCGAAACGGCTGACAAAATTAGGTAATAACACGAAATATATGCAAGGCAATATAAGGTATATGTATAGCTTGGAAATTGTGACCGTTGCTCGCTCGCTCCGCTCGCTCGTAGAAATTTAGTCCAACCTCACTACCGATCCGACGCGTTCCCAAATTCGAAATAAGTCGCCTCCATATCGTATAACGAATACAAGAGGGAATGGTTTTAGGTTAGGCTATAGTTTACGAGTGATCGCAGCGAGCGAGGGACGCGTAATGGTGTGTCACAAACCAACGGTTTGGCACATGGGGACCTTGAAATATTCACACCAGCCCGTGGAGCCGGAAGTCTTTATCCTATTGCCTACTGACAAATGTTTACAGTTTATCAATAGTTTCACATAAATAGTACTATTTCCAAATAGTACAGTGCAATGTGATGTATGAAATGGCTGACAAAATTAGGTAATAAAACGAAATATATGCAAGGCAATATAAGGTATATGTATAGCTCGGAAATTGTGACCGTTGCTCGCTCGCTCCGCTCGCTCGTAGAAATTTATTCCAACCTCACTACCGATCCGACGCGTTCCCAAATTTGAAATAAGTTGCCTCCATATCGTATAACGAATGCAAGAGGGAATGGTTTTAGGTTAGGCTATAGTTTTCGAGCGAGCGCAGCGAGCGAGGGACGCGTAAAAGTGTGTCACAATCCAACGGTTTGGCAAATACGCACATTGAAATGTTCGCACCAGCCCGAGGAGCCGGAGGTCTTCATCCTATTGCCTACTGACAAAAGTTTACAGTTTATGAATAGTTTAACATAAATAGTACTATTTCCACATAGTACAGTGCAATGTGATGTCCGAAATGGCTGACAAAATTAGGTAATAACACGAAATATATGCAAGGCAATATAAGGTATATGTATAGCTTGGAAATTGCGACCGTTGCTCGCTCGCTCCGCTCGCTCGTAGAAATTTAGTTCAACCTCACTACCGATCCGACACGTTCCCAAATTCGAAATAAGTCACCTCCATATCGTATAACGAACGCAAGAGGGAATGGTTTTAGGTGAGGCTACATTTTTCGAGCGAGCACGGCCAGCAAGGGACGCGTAAAGGTGTGTCACAATCCAACGGTTTGGCACATACGGACATTGAAATGTTCGCACCAGCCCGAGGAGCCGGAGGTCTTCATCCTATTGCCTACTGACAAAAGTTTACAGTTTATCAATAGTTTCACATAAATAGTACTATTTCCACATAGTACATTGCAATGTGATGACCGAAATGGCTGACAAAATTAGGTAATAACACGAAATATATGCAAGGCAATATAAGGTATATGTATAGCTTGGAAATTGTGATCGTTGCTCGCTCGCTCCGCTCGCTCGTAAAAATTCAGTCCAACCTCACTACCGATCCGACACGTTGCCAAATTCGAAATAAGTCGCCTCCATATCGTATAACGAACGAAAGAGGGAATGGTTTTGGATGAGGCTACATTTTTCGAGCGAGCACGGCGAGCAAGGGACGCGTAAAGGTGTGTCACAAACCAACGGTTTGGCACATACGGACATTGAAATATTCGCACCAGCCCGAGGAGAAGGAGGTCTTTATCCTATTGCCTACTGGCAAAAGATTACAGTTTATCAATAGTTACACAAATAGTACTATTTCCACATAGTACAGTGCAATGTGATGTCCGAAATGGCTGACAGAATTAGGTAATAACACGAAATATATGCAAGGCAATATAAGGTATATGTATAGCTTGGAAATTGTGATCGTTGCTCGCTCGCTCCGCTCGCTCGTAGAAATTTAGTTCAACCTCACTACCCATCCGACGCGTTCCCAAATTTGAAATAAGTCGCCTCCATATCGTATAACGAACGCAAGAGGGAATGGTTTTAGGTGAGGCTACATTTTTCGAGCGAGCACGGCGAGCAAGGGACGCGTAAAGGTGTGTCACAATCCAACGGTTTGGCACATACGGACATTGAAATGTTCGCACCAGCCCGAGGAGCGGGAGGTCTTCATCCTATTGCCTACTGACAAAAGTTTACAGTTTATCAATAGTTTCACATAAATAGTACTATTTCCACATAGTACAGTGCAATGTGATGTCCGAAATGGCTGACAAAATTAGGTAATAACACGAGATATATGCAAGGCAATATAAGGTATATGTATAGCTTGGAAATTGTGACCGTTGCTCGCTCGCTCCGCTCGCTCGTAGAAATTTAGTCCAACCTCACTACCGATCCGACGCGTTCCCAAATTCGAAATAAGTCGCTTCCATATCGTATAACGAATGCAAGAGGGAATGGTTTTAGGTGAGGCTACATTTTTCGAGCGGGCACGGCGAGCAAGGGACGCGTAAAGGTGTGTCACAATCCAACGGTTTGGCACATACGGACATTGAAATGTTCGCACCAGCCCGAGGAGCAGGAGGTCTTTATCCTATTGCCTACTGACAAAAGTTTACAGTTTATCAATAGGTTCACATAAATAGTACTATTTCCAAATAGTACAGTGCAATGTGATGTCCGAAATGGCTGACAAAATTAGGTAATAACACGAAATATATGCAAGGCAATATAAGGTATATGTATAGCTTGGAAATTGTGACCGTTGCTCGCTCGCTCCGCTCGCTCGTAGAAATTTAGTCCAACCTCACTACCGATCCGACGCGTTCCCAAATTCGAAATAAGTCGCTTCCATATCGTATAACGAATGCAAGAGGGAATGGTTTTAGGTGAGGCTACATTTTTCGAGCGAGCACGGCGAGCAAGGGACGCGTAAAAGTGTGTCACAATCCAACGGTTTGGCAAATACGCACATTGAAATGTTCGCACCAGCCCGAGGAGCCGGAGGTCTTCATCCTATTGCCTACTGACAAAAGTTTACAGTTTATGAATAGTTTAACATAAATAGTACTATTTCCACATAGTACAGTGCAATGAGATGTCCGAAATGGCTGACAAAATTAGGTAATAACACGAAATATATGCAAGGCAATATAAGGTATATGTATAGCTTGGAAATTGTGACCGTTGCTCGCTCGCTCCGCTCGGTCGTAAAAATTTATTCCAACCTCACTACCGATCCGACGCGTTCCCAAATTTGAAATAAGTCGCCTCCATATCGTATAACAAACGCAAGAGGGAATGGTTTTAGGTGAGGCTACATTTTTCGAGCGAGCACGGCGAGCAAGGGACGCGTAAAGGTGTGTCACAATCCAACTGTTTGGCACATACGGACATTGAAATGTTCGCACCAGCCCGAGGAGCAGGAGGTCTTTATCCTATTGCCTACTGACAAAAGTTTACAGTTTATCAATAGTTTCACATAAATAGTACTATTTCCAAATAGTACAGTGCAATGTGATGTCCGAAATGGCTTACAAAATTAGGTAATAACACGAAATATATGCAAGGCAATATAAGGTATATGTATAGCTTGGAAATTGTGATCGTTGCTCGCTCGCTCCGCTCGCTCGTAAAAATTTAGTCCAACCTCACTACCGATCCGACGCGTTCCCAAATTCGAAATAAGTCGCCTCCATATCGTATAACGAATGCAAGAGGGAATGGTTTTAGGTCAGGCTATAGTTTTCGAGCGAGCAGAGCGTGCGAGGGTCGAGTAAAGGTGTGTCACAAACCAACGGTTTGGCACATACGAACATTGAAATATTCGCACCAGCCCGAGGAGCCGGAAGTCTTTATCCTATAGCCTACTGATAAATGTTTACAGTTTATCAATAGTTTTACATAAATAGTACTATTTCCACATAGTACAGTGCAATGTGATGTCCGAAGTGGCTGACGAAATTAGGTAATAACACGAAGTATATGCAAGGCAATATAAGGTATATGTATAGCTTGGAAATTGTGACCGTTGCTCGATCGCTCCGCTCGCTCGTAGAAATTTAGTCCAACCTCACTACCGATCCGACGCGTTCCCAAATTCGAAATAAGTCACTTCCATATCGTATAACGAATGCAAGAGGGAATGGTTTTAGGTGAGGCTACATTTTTCGAGCGAGCACGGCGAGCAAGGGACGCGTAAAGGTGTGTCACAATCCAACGGTTTGGCACATACGGACATTGAAATGTTCGCACCAGCCCGAGGAGCAGGAGGTCTTTATCCTATTGCCTACTGACAAAAGTTTACAGTTTATCAATAGTTTCACATAAATAGTACTATTTCCACATAGTACAGTGCAATGAGATGTCCGAAATGGCTGACAAAATTAGGTAATAACACGAAATATATGCAAGGCAATATAAGGTATATGTATAGCTTGGAAATTGTGACCGTTGCTCGCTCGCTCCGCTCGCTCGTAAAAATTTATTCCAACCTCACTACCGATCCGACGCGTTCCCAAATTCGAAATAAGTCGCCTCCATATCGTATAACGAATGCAAGAGGGAATGGTTTTAGGTTAGGCTATTGTTTTCGAGCGAGCGCAGCGAGCGAGGGACGCGTAAAGATGTGTCACAAACCAACGGTTTGGCACATGGGGACATTGAAATATTCATACCAGCCCGTGGAGCCGGAAGTCTTTGTCCTATTGCCTACTGACAAATGTTTACAGTTTATGAATAGTTTTACATAAATAGTACTATTTCCACATAGTACAGTGCAATGTGATGTCCGAAGTGGCTGACGATATTAGGTAATAACACGAAGTATATGCAAGGCAATATAAGGTATATGTATAGCTTGGAAATTGTGACCGTTGCTCGCTCGCTCCGCTCGCTCGTAGAAATTTAGTCCAACCTCACTACCGATCCGACGCGTTCCCAAATTCGAAATAAGTCACTTCCATATCGTATAACGAATGCAAGAGGGAATGGTTTTAGGTGAGGCTACATTTTTCGAGGGAGCACGGCGAGCAAGGGACGCGTAAAGTTGTGTCACAATCCAACGGTTTGGCACATACGGACATTGAAATGTTCGCACCAGCCCGAGGAGCAGGAGGTCTTTATCCTATTGCCTACTGACAAAAGTTTACAGTTTATCAATAGTTTCACATAAATAGTACTATTTCCAAATAGTACAGTGCAATGTGATGTCCGAAATGGCTGACAAAATTAGGTAATAACACGAAATATATGCAAGGCAATATAAGGTATATGTATAGCTTGGAAATTGCGACCGTTGCTCGCTCGCTCCGCTCGCTCGTAGAAATTTAGTCCAACCTCACTGCCGATCCAACACGTTCCCAAATTCGAAATAAGTCACCTCCATATCGTATAACGAACGCAAGAGGGAATGGTTTTAGGTGAGGCTACATTTTTCGAGCGAGCACGGCGAGCAAGGGACGCGTAAAGGTGTGTCACCATCCAACGGTTTGGCACATACGGACATTGAAATGTTCGCACCAGCCCGAGGAGCCGGAGGTCTTCATCCTATTGCCTACTGACAAAAGTTTACAGTTTATCAATAGTTTCACATAAATAGTACTATCTCCACATAGTACATTGCAATGTGATGACCGAAATGGCTGACAAAATTAGGTAATAACACGAAATATATGCAAGGCAATATAAGGTATATGTATAGCTTGGAAATTGTGATCGTTGCTCGCTCGCTCCGCTCGCTCGTAAAAATTTAGTCCAACCTCACTACCGATCCGACACGTTGCCAAATTCGAAATAAGTCGCCTCCATATCGTATAACGAACGAAAGAGGGAATGGTTTTGGATGAGGCTACATTTTTCGAGCGAGCACGGCGAGCAAGGGACGCGTAAAGGTGTGTCACAAACCAACGGTTTGGCACATACGGACATTGAAATCTTGGCACCAGCCCGAGGAGAAGGAGGTCTTTATCCTATTGCCTACTGGCAAAAGATTACAGTTTATCAATAGTTACACAAATAGTACTATTTCCACATAGTACAGTGCAATGTGATGTCCGAAATGGCTGACAGAATTAGGTAATAACACGAAATATATGCAAGGCAATATAAGGTATATGTATAGCTTGGAAATTGTGATCGTTGCTCGCTCGCTCCGCTCGCTCGTAGAAATTTAGTTCAACCTCACTACCCATCCGACGCGTTCCCAAATTTGAAATAAGTCGCCTCCATATCGTATAACGAACGCAAGAGGGAATGGTTTTAGGTGAGGCTACATTTTTCGAGCGAGCACGGCGAGCAAGGGACGCGTAAAGGTGTGTCACAATCCAACGGTTTGGCACATACGGACATTGAAATGTTCGCACCAGCCCGAGGAGCGGGAGGTCTTCATCCTATTGCCTACTGACAAAAGTTTACAGTTTATCAATAGTTTCACATAAATAGTACTATTTCCACATAGTACAGTGCAATGTGATGTCCGAAATGGCTGACAAAATTAGGTAATAACACGAGATATATGCAAGGCAATATAA
Organism: Bombus affinis; assembly: GCF_024516045.1. Lineage (NCBI taxonomy): Eukaryota > Metazoa > Arthropoda > Insecta > Hymenoptera > Apidae > Bombus > Bombus affinis. Next base: position 66,309 of record NW_026109131.1, read on the forward strand.
GGTATATGTATAGCTTGGAAATTGTGACCGTTGCTCGCTCGCTCCGCTCGCTCGTAGAAATTTAGTCCAACCTCACTACCGATCCGACGCGTTCCCAAATTCGAAATAAGTCGCTTCCATATCGTATAACGAATGCAAGAGGGAATGGTTTTAGGTGAGGCTACATTTTTCGAGCGAGCACGGCGAGCAAGGGACGCGTAAAGGTGTGTCACAATCCAACGGTTTGGCACATACGGACATTGAAATGTTCGCACCAGCCCGAGGAGCAGGAGGTCTTTATCCTATTGCCTACTGACAAAAGTTTACAGTTTATCAATAGTTTCACATAAATAGTACTATTTCCAAATAGTACAGTGCAATGTGATGTCCGAAATGGCTGACAAAATTAGGTAATAACACGAAATATATGCAAGGCAATATAAGGTATATGTATAGCTTGGAAATTGTGACCGTTGCTCGCTCGCTCCGCTCGCTCGTAGAAATTTAGTCCAACCTCACTACCGATCCGACGCGTTCCCAAATTCGAAATAAGTCGCTTCCATATCGTATAACGAATGCAAGAGGGAATGGTTTTAGGTGAGGCTACATTTTTCGAGCGAGCACGGCGAGCAAGGGACGCGTAAAAGTGTGTCACAATCCAACGGTTTGGCAAATACGCACATTGAAATGTTCGCACCAGCCCGAGGAGCCGGAGGTCTTCATCCTATTACCTACTGACAAAAGTTTACAGTTTATGAATAGTTTAACATAAATAGTACTATTTCCACATAGTACAGTGCAATGAGATGTCCGAAATGGCTGACAAAATTAGGTAATAACACGAAATATATGCAAGGCAATATAAGGTATATGTATAGCTTGGAAATTGTGACCGTTGCTCGCTCGCTCCGCTCGCTCGTAAAAATTTATTCCAACCTCACTACCGATCCGACGCGTTCCCAAATTTGAAATAAGTCGCCTCCATATCGTATAACAAACGCAAGAGGGAATGGTTTTAGGTGAGGCTACATTTTTCGAGCGAGCACGGCGAGCAAGGGACGCGTAAAGGTGTGTCACAATCCAACGGTTTGGCACATACGGACATTGAAATGTTCGCACCAGCCCGAGGAGCAGGAGGTCTTTATCCTATTGCCTACTGACAAAAGTTTACAGTTTATCAATAGTTTCACATAAATAGTACTATTTCCAAATAGTACAGTGCAATGTGATGTCCGAAATGGCTTACAAAATTAGGTAATAACACGAAATATATGCAAGGCAATATAAGGTATATGTATAGCTTGGAAATTGTGACCGTTGCTCGCTCGCTCCGCTCGCTCGTAGAAATTTAGTCCAACCTCACTACCGACTCGACGCGTTCCCAAATTTGAAATAAGTCGCCTCCATATCGTATAACAAACGCAAGAGGGAATGGTTTTAGGTTAGGCTATAGTTTTCGAGCGAGCGCAGCGAGCGAGGCCGCGTAAAGGTGTGTCACAATCCAACGGTTTGGCACATACGGACATTGAAATGTTCGCACCAGCCCGAGGAGCAGGAGGTCTTTATCCTATTGCCTACTGACAAAAGTTTACAGTTTATCAATAGTTTCACATAAATAGTACTATTTCCAAATAGTACAGTGCAATGTGATGTACGAAATGGCTGACAAAATTAGGTAATAAAACGAAATATATGCAAGGCAATATAAGGTATATGTATAGCTTGGAAATTGTGACCGTTGCTCGCTCGCTCCGCTCGCTCGTAGGAATTTAGTCCAACCTCACTACCGATCCGACGCGTTCCCAAATTTGAAATAAGTTGCCTCCATATCGTATAACGAATGCAAGAGGGAATGGTTTTAGGTTAGGCTATTGTTTTCGAGCGAGCGCAGCGAGCGAGGGACGCGTAAGGATGTGTCACAAACCAACGGTTTGGCACATGGGGACATTGAAATATTCATACCAGTCCGTGGAGCCGGAAGTCTTTGTCCTATTGCCTACTGACAAATGTTTACAGTTTATGAATAGTTTTACATAAATAGTACTATTTCCACATAGTACAGTGCAATGTGATGTCCGAAGTGGCTGACGATATTAGGTAATAACACGAAGTATATGCAAGGCAATATAAGGTATATGTATAGCTTGGAAATTGTGACCGTTGCTCGCTCGCTCCGCTCGCTCGTAGAAATTTAGTCCAACCTCACTACCGATCCGACGCGTTCCCAAATTCGAAATAAGTCACTTCCATATCGTATAACGAATGCAAGAGGGAATGGTTTTAGGTGAGGCTACATTTTTCGAGGGAGCACGGCGAGCAAGGGACGCGTAAAGTTGTGTCACAATCCAACGGTTTGGCACATACGGACATTGAAATGTTCGCACCAGCCCGAGGAGCAGGAGGTCTTTATCCTATTGCCTACTGACAAAAGTTTACAGTTTATCAATAGTTACACAAATAGTACTATTTCCACATAGTACAGTGCAATGTGATGTCCGAAATGGCTGACAGAATTAGGTAATAACACGAAATATATGCAAGGCAATATAAGGTATATGTATAGCTTGGAAATTGTGATCGTTGCTCGCTCGCTCCGCTCGCTCGTAGAAATTTAGTTCAACCTCACTACCCATCCGACGCGTTCCCAAATTTGAAATAAGTCGCCTCCATATCGTATAACGAACGCAAGAGGGAATGGTTTTAGGTGAGGCTACATTTTTCGAGCGAGCACGGCGAGCAAGGGACGCGTAAAGGTGTGTCACAATCCAACGGTTTGGCACATACGGACATTGAAATGTTCGCACCAGCCCGAGGAGCGGGAGGTCTTCATCCTATTGCCTACTGACAAAAGTTTACAGTTTATCAATAGTTTCACATAAATAGTACTATTTCCACATAGTACAGTGCAATGTGATGTCCGAAATGGCTGACAAAATTAGGTAATAACACGAGATATATGCAAGGCAATATAAGGTATATGTATAGCTTGGAAATTGTGACCGTTGCTCGCTCGCTCCGCTCGCTCGTAGAAATTTAGTCCAACCTCACTACCGATCCGACGCGTTCCCAAATTCGAAATAAGTCGCTTCCATATCGTATAACGAATGCAAGAGGGAATGGTTTTAGGTGAGGCTACATTTTTCGAGCGAGCACGGCGAGCAAGGGACGCGTAAAGGTGTGTCACAATCCAACGGTTTGGCACATACGGACATTGAAATGTTCGCACCAGCCCGAGGAGCAGGAGGTCTTTATCCTATTGCCTACTGACAAAAGTTTACAGTTTATCAATAGTTTCACATAAATAGTACTATTTCCAAATAGTACAGTGCAATGTGATGTCCGAAATGGCTGACAAAATTAGGTAATAACACGAAATATATGCAAGGCAATATAAGGTATATGTATAGCTTGGAAATTGTGACCGTTGCTCGCTCGCTCCGCTCGCTCGTAGAAATTTAGTCCAACCTCACTACCGATCCGACGCGTTCCCAAATTCGAAATAAGTCGCTTCCATATCGTATAACGAATGCAAGAGGGAATGGTTTTAGGTGAGGCTACATTTTTCGAGCGAGCACGGCGAGCAAGGGACGCGTAAAAGTGTGTCACAATCCAACGGTTTGGCAAATACGCACATTGAAATGTTCGCACCAGCCCGAGGAGCCGGAGGTCTTCATCCTATTGCCTACTGACAAAAGTTTACAGTTTATGAATAGTTTAACATAAATAGTACTATTTCCACATAGTACAGTGCAATGAGATGTCCGAAATGGCTGACAAAATTAGGTAATAACACGAAATATATGCAAGGCAATATAAGGTATATGTATAGCTTGGAAATTGTGACCGTTGCTCGCTCGCTCCGCTCGCTCGTAAAAATTTATTCCAACCTCACTACCGATCCGACGCGTTCCCAAATTTGAAATAAGTCGCCTCCATATCGTATAACAAACGCAAGAGGGAATGGTTTTAGGTGAGGCTACATTTTTCGAGCGAGCACGGCGAGCAAGGGACGCGTAAAGGTGTGTTACAATCCAACGGTTTGGCACATACGGACATTGAAATGTTCGCACCAGCCCGAGGAGCAGGAGGTCTTTATCCTATTGCCTACTGACAAAAGTTTACAGTTTATTAATAGTTTCACATAAATAGTACTATTTCCAAATAGTACAGTGCAATGTGATGTCCGAAATGGCTTACAAAATTAGGTAATAACACGAAATATATGCAAGGCAATATAAGGTATATGTATAGCTTGGAAATTGTGATCGTTGCTCGCTCGCTCCGCTCGCTCGTAAAAATTTAGTCCAACCTCACTACCGATCCGACGCGTTCCCAAATTCGAAATAAGTCGCCTCCATATCGTATAACGAATGCAAGAGGGAATGGTTTTAGGTCAGGCTATAGTTTTCGAGCGAGCGCAGCGTGAGAGGGTCGAGTAAAGGTGTGTCACAAACCAACGGTTTGGCACATACGAACATTGAAATATTCGCACCAGCCCGAGGAGCCGGAAGTCTTTATCCTATAGCCTACTGATAAATGTTTACAGTTTATCAATAGTTTTACATAAATAGTACTATTTCCACATAGTACAGTGCAATGTGATGTCCGAAGTGGCTGACGAAATTAGGTAATAACACGAAGTATATGCAAGGCAATATAAGGTATATGTATAGCTTGGAAATTGTGACCGTTGCTCGCTCGCTCCGCTCGCTCGTAGAAATTTAGTCCAACCTCACTACCGATCCGACGCGTTCCCAAATTCGAAATAAGTCACTTCCATATCGTATAACGAATGCAAGAGGGAATGGTTTTAGGTGAGGCTACATTTTTCGAGCGAGCACGGCGAGCAAGGGACGCGTAAAGGTGTGTCACAATCCAACGGTTTGGCACATACGGACATTGAAATGTTCGCACCAGCCCGAGGAGCAGGAGGTCTTTATCCTATTGCCTACTGACAAAAGTTTACAGTTTATCAATAGTTTCACATAAATAGTACTATTTCCAAATAGTACAGTGTAATGTGATGTACGAAATGGCTGACAAAATTAGGTAATAACACGAAATATATGCAAGGCAATATAAGGTATATGTATAGCTTGGAAATTGTAACCGTTGCTCGCTCGCTCCGCTCGCTCGTAGAAATTTAGTCCAACCTCACTACCGATCCGACGCGTTCCCAAATTTGAAATAAGTCGCCTCCATATCGTATAACAAACGCAAGAGGGAATGGTTTTAGGTTAGGCTATAGTTTTCGAGCGAGCGCAGCGAGCGAGGCCGCGTAAAGGTGTGTCACAATCCAACGGTATGGCACATACGGACATTGAAATGTTCGCACCAGCCCGAGGAGCAGGAGGTCTTTATCCTACTGCCTACTGACAAAAGTTTACAGTTTATCAATAGTTTCACATAAATAGTACTATTTCCAAATAGTACAGTGCAATGTGATGTACGAAATGGCTGACAAAATTAGGTAATAAAACGAAATATATGCAAGGCAATATAAGGTATATGTATAGCTTGGAAATTGTGACCGTTGCTCGCTCGCTCCGCTCGCTCGTAGAAATTTAGTCCAACCTCACTACCGATCCGACGCGTTCCCAAATTTGAAATAAGTTGCCTCCATATCGTATAACGAATGCAAGAGGGAATGGTTTTAGGTTAGGCTATAGTTTTCGAGCGAGCGCAGCGAGCGAGGGACGCGTAAAGATGTGTCACAAACCAACGGTTTGGCACATGGGGACATTGAAATATTCATACCAGCCCGTGGAGCCGGAAGTCTTTGTCCTATTGCCTACTGACAAATGTTTACAGTTTATGAATAGTTTTACATAAATAGTACTATTTCCACATAGTACAGTGCAATGTGATGTCCGAAGTGGCTGACGAAATTAGGTAATAACACGAAGTATATGCAAGGCAATATAAGGTATATGTATAGCTTGGAAATTGTGACCGTTGCTCGCTCGCTCCGCTCGCTCGTAGAAATTTAGTCCAACCTCACTACCGATCCGACGCGTTCCCAAATTCGAAATAAGTCACTTCCATATCGTATAACGAATGCAAGAGGGAATGGTTTTAGGTGAGGCTACATTTTTCGAGCGAGCACGGCGAGCAAGGGACGCGTAACGGTGTGTCACAATCCAACGGTTTGGCACATACGGACATTGAAATGTTCGCACCAGCCCGAGGAGCAGGAGGTCTTTATCCTATTGCCTACTGACAAAAGTTTGCAGTTCATCAATAGTTTCACATAAATAGTACTATTTCCAAATATTACAGTGCAATGTGATGTCCGAAATGGCTGACAAAATTAGGTAATAACACGAAATATATGCAAGGCAATATAAGGTATATGTATAGCTTGGAAATTGTGACCGTTGCTCGCTCGCTCCGCTCGCTCGTAGAAATTTAGTCCAACCTCACTACCGACTCGACGCGTTCCCAAATTTGAAATAAGTCGCCTCCATATCGTATAACAAACGCAAGAGGGAATGGTTTTAGGTTAGGCTATAGTTTTCGAGCGAGCGCAGCGAGCGAGGCCGCGTAAAGGTGTGTCACAATCCAACGGTTTGGCACATACGGGCATTGAAATGTTCGCACCAGCCCGAGGAGCAGGAGGTCTTTATCCTATTGCCTACTGACAAAAGTTTACAGTTTATCAATAGTTTCACATAAATAGTACTATTTCCAAATAGTACAGTGCAATGTGATGTCCGAAATGGCTGACAAAATTAGGTAATAACACGAAATATATGCAAGGCAATATAAGGTATATGTATAGCTTGGAAATTGTGACCATTGCTCGCTCCCTCCGCTCGCTTGTAGAAATTTAGTCCAACCTCACTACCGATCCGACACGTTCCCAAATTCGAAATAAGTCGCCTCCATATCGTATAACGAACGAAAGAGGGAATGGTTTTGGATGAGGCTATATTTTTCGAGCGAGCACGGCGAGCAAGGGACGCGTAAAGGTGTGTCACAAACCAACGGTTTGGCACATACGGACATTGAAATATTCGCACCAGCCCGAGGAGAAGGAGGTCTTTATCCTATTGCCTACTGGCAAATGATTACAGTTTATCAATAGTTACACAAATAGTACTATTTCCACATAGTACAGTGCAATGTGATGTCCGAAATGGCTGACAGAATTAGGTAATAACACGAAATATCTGCAACGCAATTTAAGGTATATGTATAGCTTGGAAATTGTGACCGTTGCTCGCTCGCTCCGCTCGCTCGTAGAAATTTAGTCCAACCTCACTACCGATCCGACGCGTTCCCAAATTCGAAATAAGTCACTTCCATATCGTATAACGAATGCAAGAGGGAATGGTTTTAGGTGAGGCTACATTTCTCGAGCGAGCACTGCGAGCAAGGGACGCGTAAAGGTGTGTCACAATCCAACGGTTTGGCACATACGGACATTGAAATGTTCGCTCCAGCCCGAGGAGCAGGAGGTCTTTATCCTATTGCCTACTGACAAAAGTTTACAGTTTATCAATAGTTTTACATAAATAGTACTATTTCCACATAGTACAGTGCAATGTGATGTCCGAAGTGGCTGACGAAATTAGGTAATAACACGAAATATATGCAAGGCAATATAAGGTATATGTATAGCTTGGAAATTGTGACCGTTGCTCGCTCGCTCCGCTCGCTCGTAGAAATTTAGTCCAACCTCACTACCGATCCGACGCGTTCCCAAATTCGAAATAAGTCACTTCCATATCGTATAACGAATGCAAGAGGGAATGGTTTTAGGTGAGGCTACATTTTTCGAGCGAGCACGGCGAGCAAGGGACGCGTAAAGGTGTGTCACAATCCAACGGTTTGGCACATACGGACATTGAAATGTTCGCACCAGCCCGAGGAGCAGGAGGTCTTTATCCTATTGCCTACTGACAAAAGTTTACAGTTTATCAATAGTTTCACATAAATAGTACTATTTCCAAATAGTACAGTGCAATGTGATGTCCGAAATGGCTGACAAAATTAGGTAATAACACGAAATATATGCAAGGCAATATAAGGTATATGTATAGCTTGGAAATTGCGACCGTTGCTCGCTCGCTCCGCTCGCTCGTAGAAATTTAGTCCAACCTCACTACCGATCCGACACGTTCCCAAATTCGAAATAAGTCACCTCCATATCGTATAACGAACGCAAGAGGGAATGGTTTTAGGTGAGGCTACATTTTTCGAGCGAGCACGGCGAGCAAGGGACGCGTAAAGGTGTGTCACAATCCAACGGTTTGGCACATACGGACATTGAAATGTTCGCACCAGCACGAGGAGCCGGAAGTCTTCATCCTATTGCCTACTGACAAAAGTTTACAGTTTATCAATAGTTTCACATAAATAGTACTATTTCCACATTGTATATTGCAATGTTATGACCGAAATGGCTGACAAAATTAGGTAATAACACGGAATATATGCAAGGCAATATAAGGTATATGTATAGCTTGGAAATTATGACCGTTGCTCGCTCGCTCCGCTCGCTCGTAGAAATTTAGTCCAACCTCACTACCGATCCGACGCGTTCCCAATTTCGAAATAAGTCGCCTCCTTATCGTATAACGAATGAAAGAGGGAATGGTTTTAGGTTAGGCTATAGTTTACGAGTGAGCGCAGCGAGCGAGGGACGCGTAAAGGTGTGTCACAAACCAACGGTTTGGCACATGGGGACATTGAAATATTCACACCAGCCCGTGGAGCCGGAAGTCTTTATCCTATTGCCTACTGACAAATGTTTACAGTTTATGAATAGTTTTACATAAATAGTACTATTTCCACATAGTACAGTGCAGTGTGATGTCCGAAATGGCTGACAAAATTAGGTAATAACACGAAATATATGCAAGGCAATATAAGGTATATGTATAGCTTGGAAATTGTGACCGTTGCTCGCTCGCTCCGCTCGCTCGTGGAAATTTAGTCCAACCTCACTACCGATCCGACGCGTTCCCAAATTCGAAATAAGTCGCTTCCATATCGTATAACGAATGCAAGAGGGAATGGTTTTAGGTGAGGCTACATTTTTCGAGCGAGCACGGCGAGCAAGGGACGCGTAAAGGTGTGTCACAATCCAACGGTTTGGCACATACGGACATTGAAATGTTCGCACCAGCCCGAGGAGCAGGAGGTCTTTATCCTATTGCCTACTGACAAAAGTTTACAGTTTATCAATAGTTTCACATAAATAGTACTATTTCCAAATAGTAGAGTGCAATGTGATGTCCGAAATGGCTGACAAAATTAGGTAATAACACGAAATATATGCAAGGCAATATAAGGTATATGTATAGCTTGGAAATTGCGACCGTTGCTCGCTCGCTCCGCTCGCTCGTAAAAATTTAGTCCAACCTCACTACCGATCCGACACGTTGCCAAATTCGAAATAAGTCGCCTCCATATCGTATAACGAACGAAAGAGGGAATGGTTTTGGATGAGGCTACATTTTTCGAGCGAGCACGGCGAGCAAGGGACGCGTAAAGGTGTGTCACAAACCAACGGTTTGGCACATACGGACATTGAAATATTCGCACCAGCCCGAGGAGAAGGAGGTCTTTATCCTATTGCCTACTGGCAAAAGATTACAGTTTATCAATAGTTACACAAATAGTACTATTTCCACGTAGTACAGTGCAATGTGATGTCCGAAATGGCTGACAGAATTAGGTAATAACACGAAATATCTGCAAGGCAATATAAGGTATATGTATAGCTTGGAAATTGTGGCCGTTGCTCGCTCGCTCCGCTCGCTCGTAGAAATTTAGTCCAACCTCACTACCGATCCGACGCGTTCCCAAATTCGAAATAAGTCGCTTCCATATCGTATAACGAACGCAAGATGGAATGGTTTTATGTGAGGCTACATTTTTCGAGCGAGCACGGCGAGCAAGGGACGCGTAAAGGTGTGTCACAATCCAACGGTTTGGCACATACGGACATTGAAATGTTCGCACCAGCCCGAGGAGCAGGAGGTATTTATCCTATTGCCTACTGACAAAAGTTTACAGTTTATCAATAGTTTCACATAAATAGTACTATTTCCAAATAGTACAGTGCAATGTGATGTACGAAATGGCTGACAAAATTAGGTAATAACACGAAATATGTGCAAGGCAATATAAGGTATATGTATAGCATGGAAATTGTAACCGTTGCTCGCTCGCTCCGCTCGCTCGTAGAAATTTAGTCCAACCTCACTACCGATCCGACGCGTTCCCAAATTTGAAATACGTCGCCTCCATATCGTATAACAAACGCAAGAGGGAATGGTTTTAGGTTAGGCTATAGTTTTCGAGCGAGCGCAGCGAGCGAGGGACGCGTAAAGGTATGTCACAAACCAACGGTTTGGCACATGGGGACATTGAAATATTCACACCAGCCCGAGGAGCCGGAAGTCATTGTCCTATTGCCTACTGACAAATGTTTACAGTTTATGAATAGTTTTACATAAATAGTTCTATTTCCACATAGTACAGTGCAATGTGATGTCCGAAATGGCTTACAAAATTAGGTAATAAGACGAAATATATGCAAGGCAATATAAGGTATATGTATAGCTTGGAAATTGTGACCGTTGCTCGCTCGCTCCGCTCGCTCGTAGAAATTTAGTCCAACCTCACTACCGATCCGACGCGTTCCCAAATTTGAAATAAGTTGCCTCCATATCGTATAACGAATGCAAGAGGGAATGGTTTTAGGTTAGGCTATAGTTTTCGAGCGAGCGCAGCGAGCGAGGGACGCGTAAAGATGTGTCACAAACCAACGGTTTGGCACATGGGGACATTGAAATATTCATACCAGCCCGTGGAGCCGGAAGTCTTTGTCCTATTGCCTACTGACAAATGTTTACAGTTTATCAATAGTTTCACATAAATAGTACTATTTCCACATAGTACAGTGCAATGTGATGTCCGAAATGGCTGACAAAATTAGGTAATAACACGAAATATATGCAAGGCAATATAAGGTATATGTATAGCTTGGAAATTGTGATCGTTGCTCGCTCGCTCCGCTCGCTCGTAGAAATTTAGTCCAACCTCACTACCCATCCGACGCGTTCCCAAATTTGAAATAAGTCGCCTCCATATCGTATAACGAACGCAAGAGGGAATGGTTTTAGGTGAGGCTACATTTTTCGAGCGAGCACGGCGAGCAAGGGACGCGTAAAGGTGTGTCACAATCCAACGGTTTGGCACATACGGACATTGAAATGTTCGCACCAGCCCGAGGAGCGGGAGGTCTTCATCCTATTGCCTACTGACAAAAGTTTACAGTTTATCAATAGTTTCACATAAATAGTACTATTTCCACATAGTACAGTGCAATGTGATGTTCGAAATTGCTGACAAAATTAGGTAATAACACGAAATATATGCAAGGCAATATAAGGTATATGTATAGCTTGGAAATTGCGACCGTTGCTCGCTCGCTCCGCTCGCTCGTAGAAATTTAGTCCAACCTCACTACCGATCCGACACGTTCCCAAATTCGAAATAAGTCGCCTCCATATCGTATAACGAATGCAAGAGGGAATGGTTTTAGGTTAGGCTATAGTTTACGAGTGAGCGCAGCGAGCGAGGGACGCGTAAAGGTGTGTCACAAACCAACGGTTTGGCACATGGGGACATTGAAATATTCACACCAGCCCGTGGAGCCGGAAGTCTTTATCCTATTGCCTACTGACAAATGTTTACAGTTTATGAATAGTTTTACATAAATAGTACTATTTCCACATAGTACAGTGCAGTGTGATGTCCGAAATGGCTGACAAAATTAGGTAATAACACGAAATATATGGAAGGCAACATAAGGTATATGTATAGCTTGGAAATTGTGATCGTTGCTCGCTCGCTCCGCTCGCTCGTAAAAATTTAGTCCAACCTCACTACCGATCCGACACGTTGCCAAATTCGAAATAAGTCGCCTCCATATAGTATAACGAACGAAAGAGGGAATGGTTTTGGATGAGGCTACATTTTTCGAGCGAGCACGGCGAGCAAGGGACGCGTAAAAGTGTGTCACAAACCAACGGTTTGGCACATGGGGACATTGAAATATTCACACCAGCCCGTGGAGCCGGAAGTCTTTATCCTATTGCCTACTGGCAAAAGATTACAGTTTATCAATAGTTACACAAATAGTACTATTTCCACATAGTACAGTGCAATGTGATGTCCGAAATGGCTGACAGAATTAGGTAATAACACGAAATATATGCAAGGCAATATAAGGTATATGTATAGCTTGGAAATTGTGATCGTTGCTCGCTCGCTCCGCTCGCTCGTAGAAATTTAGTCCAACCTCACTACCCATCCGACGCGTTCCCAAATTTGAAATAAGTCGCCTCCATATCGTATAACGAACGCAAGAGGGAATGGTTTTATGTGAGGCTACATTTTTCGAGCGAGCACGGCGAGCAAGGGACGCGTAAAGTTGTGTCACAATCCAACGGCTTGGCACATACGGACATTGAAATGTTCGCACCAGCCCGAGGAGCGGGAGGTCTTCATCCTATTGCCTACTGACAAAAGTTTACAGTTTATCAATAGTTTCACATAAATAGTACTATTTCCACATAGTACAGTGCAATGTGATGTCCGAAATGGCTGACAAAATTAGGTAATAACACGAGATATATGCAAGGCAATATAAGGTATATGTATAGCTTGGAAATTGTGACCGTTGCTTCGCTCGCTCCGCTCGCTCGTAGAAATTTAGTCCAACCTCACTACCGATCCGACGCGTTCCCAAATTCGAAATAATTCGCTTCCATATCGTATAACGAATGCAAGAGGGAATGGTTTTAGGTGAGGCTACATTTTTCGAGCGAGCACGGCGAGCAAGGGACGCGTAAAGGTGTGTCACAATCCAACGGTTTGGCACATACGGACATTGAAATGTTCGCACCAGCCCGAGGAGCAGGAGGTCTTTATCCTATTGCCTACTGACAAAAGTTTACAGTTTATCAATAGTTTCACATAAATAGTACTATTTCCAAATAGTACAGTGCAATGTGATGTCCGAAATGGCTGACAAAATTAGGTAATAACACGAAATATATGCAAGGCAATATAAGGTATATGTATAGCTTGGAAATTGTGACCGTTGCTCGCTCGCTCCGCTCGCTCGTAGAAATTTAGTCCAACCTCACTACCGATCCGACGCGTTCCCAAATTCGAAATAAGTCGCTTCCATATCGTATAACGAATGCAAGAGGGAATGGTTTTAGGTGAGGCTACATTTTTTCGAGCGAGCACGGCGAGCAAGGGACGCGTAAAAGTGTGTCACAATCCAACGGTTTGGCACATACGGACATTGAAATGTTCGCACCAGCCGAGGAGCAGGAGGTCTTTATCCTATTGCCTACTGACAAAAGTTTACAGTTTATCAATAGTTTCACATTAAATAGTACTATTTCCAAATAGTACAGTGCAATGTGATGTCCGAAATGGCTGACAAAATTAGGTAATAACACGAAATATATGCAAGGCAATATAAGGTATATGTATAGCTTGGAAATTGCGACCGTTGCTCGCTCGCTCCGCTCGCTCGTAGAAATTTAGTCCAACCTCACTACCGATCCGACACGTTCCCAAATTCGAAATAAGTCGCCTCCATATCGTATAACGAATGCAAGAGGGAATGGTTTTAGGTTAGGCTATAGTTTACGAGTGAGCGCAGCGAGCGAGGGACGCGTAAAGGTGTGTCACAAACCAACGGTTTGGCACATGGGGACATTGAAATATTCACACCAGCCCGTGGAGCCGGAAGTCTTTATCCTATTGCCTACTGACAAATGTTTACAGTTTATGAATAGTTTTACATAAATAGTACTAATTTCCACATAGTACAGTGCAGTGTGATGTCCGAAATGGCTGACAAAATTAGGTAATAACACGAAATATATGGAAGGCAACATAAGGTATATGTATAGCTTGGAAATTGTGATCGTTGCTCGCTCGCTCCGCTCGCTCGTAAAAATTTAGTCCAACCTCACTACCGATCCGACACGTTGCCAAATTCGAAATAAGTCGCCTCCATATCGTATAACGAACGAAAGAGGGAATGGTTTTGGATGAGGCTACATTTTTCGAGCGAGCACGGCGAGCAAGGGACGCGTAAAAGTGTGTCACAAACCAACGGTTTGGCACATGGGGACATTGAAATATTCACACCAGCCCGTGGAGCCGGAAGTCTTTATCCTATTGCCTACTGGCAAAAGATTACAGTTTATCAATAGTTACACAAATAGTACTATTTCCACATAGTACAGTGCAATGTGATGTCCGAAATGGCTGACAGAATTAGGTAATAACACGAAATATATGCAAGGCAATATAAGGTATATGTATAGCTTGGAAATTGTGATCGTTGCTCGCTCGCTCCGCTCGCTCGTAGAAATTTAGTCCAACCTCACTACCCATCCGACGCGTTCCCAAATTTGAAATAAGTCGCCTCCATATCGTATAACGAACGCAAGAGGGAATGGTTTTATGTGAGGCTACATTTTTCGAGCGAGCACGGCGAGCAAGGGACGCGTAAAGGTGTGTCACAATCCAACGGCTTGGCACATACGGACATTGAAATGTTCGCACCAGCCCGAGGAGCGGGAGGTCTTCATCCTATTGCCTACTGACAAAAGTTTACAGTTTATCAATAGTTTCACATAAATAGTACTATTTCCACATAGTACAGTGCAATGTGATGTCCGAAATGGCTGACAAAATTAGGTAATAACACGAGATATATGCAAGGCAATATAAGGTATATGTATAGCTTGGAAATTGTGACCGTTGCTCGCTCGCTCCGCTCGCTCGTAGAAATTTAGTCCAACCTCACTACCGATCCGACGCGTTCCCAAATTCGAAATAATTCGCTTCCATATCGTATAACGAATGCAAGAGGGAATGGTTTTAGGTGAGGCTACATTTTTCGAGCGAGCACGGCGAGCAAGGGACGCGTAAGGTGTGTCACAATCCAACGGTTTGGCACATACGGACATTGAAATGTTCGCACCAGCCCGAGGAGCGGGAGGTCTTCATCCTAGTGCCTACTGACAAAAGTTTACAGTTTATCAATAGTTTCACATAAATAGTACTATTTCCACATAGTACAGTGCAATGTGATGTTCGAAATGGCTGACAAAATTAGGTAATAACACGAAATATATGCAAGGCAATATAAGGTATATGTATAGCTTGGAAATTGCGACCGTTGCTCGCTCGCTCCGCTCGCTCGTAGAAATTTAGTCCAACCTCACTACCGATCCGACACGTTCCCAAATTCGAAATAAGTCGCCTCCATATCGTATAACGAATGCAAGAGGGAATGGTTTTAGGTTAGGCTATAGTTTACGAGTGAGCGCAGCGAGCGAGGGACGCGTAAAGGTGTGTCACAAACCAACGGTTTGGCACATGGGGACATTGAAATATTCACACCAGCCCGTGGAGCCGGAAGTCTTTATCCTATTGCCTACTGACAAATGTTTACAGTTTTATGAATAGTTTTACATAAATAGTACTATTTCCACATAGTACAGTGCAGTGTGATGTCCGAATGGCTGACAAAATTAGGTAATAACACGAAATATATGGAAGGCAACATAAGGTATATGTATAGCTTGGAAATTGTGATCGTTGCTCGCTCGCTCCGCTCGCTCGTAAAAATTTAGTCCAACCTCACTACCGATCCGACACGTTGCCAAATTCGAAATAAGTCGCCTCCATATAGTATAACGAAACGAAAGAGGGAATGGTTTTGGATGAGGCTACATTTTTCGAGCGAGCACGGCGAGCAAGGGACGCGTAAAAAGTGTGTCACAAACCAACGGTTTGGCACATGGGGACATTGAAAATATTCACACCAGCCCGTGGAGCCGGAAGTCTTTATCCTATTGCCCTACTGGCAAAAGATTACAGTTTATCAATAGTTACACAAATAGTACTATTTCCACATAGTACAGTGCAATGTGATGTCCGAAATGGCTGACAGAATTAGGTAATAACACGAAATATATGCAAGGCAATATAAGGTATATGTATAGCTTGGAAATTGTGATCGTTGCTCGCTCGCTCCGCTCGCTCGTAGAAATTTTAGTCCAACCTCACTACCCATCCGACGCGTTCCCAAATTTGAAATAAGTCGCCTCCATATCGTATAACGAACGCAAGAGGGAATGGTTTTATGTGAGGCTACATTTTTCGAGCGAGCACGGCGAGCAAGGGACGCGTAAAGGTGTGTCACAATCCAACGGCTTGGCACATACGGACATTGAAATGTTCGCACCAGCCCGAGGAGCGGGAGGTCTTCATCCCTATTGCCTACTGACAAAAGTTACAGTTTATCAATAGTTTCACATAAATAGTACTATTTCCACATAGTACAGTGCAATGTGATGTCCGAAATGGCTGACAAAATTAGGTAATAACACGAGATATATGCAAGGCAATATAAGGTATATGTATAGCTTGGAAATTGTGACCGTTGCTCGCTCGCTCCGCTCGCTCGTAGAAATTTAGTCCAACCTCACTACCGATCCGACGCGTTCCCAAATTCGAAATAATTCGCTTCCATATCGTATAACGAATGCAAGAGGGAATGGTTTTAGGTGAGGCTACATTTTTCGAGCGAGCACGGCGAGCAAGGGACGCGTAAAGGTGTGTCACAATCCAACGGTTTGGCACATACGGACATTGAAATGTTCGCACCAGCCCGAGGAGCAGGAGGTCTTTATCCTATTGCCTACTGACAAAAGTTTACAGTTTATCAATAGTTTCACATAAATAGTACTATTTCCAAATAGTACAGTGCAATGTGATGTCCGAAATGGCTGACAAAATTAGGTAATAACACGAAATATATGCAAGGCAATATAAGGTATATGTATAGCTTGGAAATTGTGACCGTTGCTCGCTCGCTCCCGCTCGCTCGTAGAAATTTAGTCCAACCTCACTACCGATCCGACGCGTTCCCAAATTCGAAATAAGTCGCTTCCATATCGTATAACGAATGCAAGAGGGAATGGTTTTAGGTGAGGCTACATTTTTCGAGCGAGCACGGCGAGCAAGGGACGCGTAAAAGTGTGTCACAATCCAACGGTTTGGCAAATACGCACATTGAAATGTTCGCACCAGCCCGAGGAGCCGGAGGTCTTCATCCTATTGCCTACTGACAAAAGTTTACAGTTTATGAATAGTTTAACATAAATAGTACTATTTCCACATAGTACAGTGCAATGAGATGTCCGAAATGGCTGACAAAATTAGGTAATAACACGAAATATATGCAAGGCAATATAAGGTATATGTATAGCTTGGAAATTGTGACCGTTGCTCGCTCGCTCCGCTCGCTCGTAAAAATTTAGTCCAACCTCACTACCGATCCGACGCGTTCCCAAATTTGAATAAGTCGCCTCCATATCGTATTAACGAACGAAAGAGGGAATGGTTTTGGATGAGGCTACATTTTTTCGAGCGAGCACGGCGAGCAAGGGACGCGTAAAGGTGTGTCACAAACCAACGGTTTGGCACATACGGACATTGAAATATTCGCACCAGCCCGAGGAGAAGGAGGTCTTTATCCTATTGCCTACTGGCAAAAGATTACAGTTTATCAATAGTTACACAAATAGTACTATTTCCACGTAGTACAGTGCAATGTGATGTCCGAAATGGCTGACAGAATTAGGTAATAACACGAAATATCTGCAAGGCAATATAGGTATATGTATAGCTTGGAAATTGTGGCCGTTGCTCGCTCGCTCCGCTCGCTCGTAGAAATTTAGTCCAACCTCACTACCGATCCGACGCGTTCCCAAATTCGAAATAAGTCGCTTCCATATCGTATAACGAACGCAAGATGGAATGGTTTTATGTGAGGCTACATTTTTCGAGCGAGCACGGCGAGCAAGGGACGCGTAAAGGTGTGTCACAATCCAACGGTTTGGCACATACGGACATTGAAATGTTCGCACCAGCCCGAGGAGCAGGAGGTATTTATCCTATTGCCTTACTGACAAAAGTTTACAGTTTATCAATAGTTTCACATAAATAGTACTATTTCCAAATAGTACAGTGCAATGTGATGTACGAAATGGCTGACAAAATTAGGTAATAACACGAAATATGTGCAAGGCAATATAAGGTATATGTATAGCATGGAAATTGTAACCGTTGCTCGCTCGCTCCGCTCGCTCGTAGAAATTTAGTCCAACCTCACTACCGATCCGACGCGTTCCCAAATTTGAAATACGTCGCCTCCATATCGTATAACAAACGCAAGAGGGAATGGTTTTAGGTTAGGTTATAGTTTTTCGAGCGAGCGCAGCGAGCGAGGGACGCGTAAAGGTATGTCACAAACCAACGGTTTGGCACATGGGGACATTGAAATATTCACACCCAGCCCGAGGAGCCGGAAGTCATTGTCCTATTGCCTACTGACAAATGTTTACAGTTTATGAATAGTTTTACATAAATAGTTCTATTTCCACATAGTACAGTGCAATGTGATGTCCGAAATGGCTTACAAAATTAGGTAATAAGACGAAATATATGCAAGGCAATATAAGGTATATGTATAGCTTGGAAATTGTGACCGTTGCTCGCTCGCTCCGCTCGCTCGTAGAAATTTAGTCCAACCTCACTACCGATCCGACGCGTTCCCAATTTGAAATAAGTTGCCTCCATATCGTATAACGAATGCAAGAGGGAATGGTTTTAGGTTAGGCTATAGTTTTCGAGCGAGCGCAGCGAGCGAGGGACGCGTAAAGATGTGTCACAAAACCAACGGTTTGCACATGGGGGACATTGAAATATTCATACCAGCCCGTGGAGCCGGAAGTCTTTGTCCTATTGCCTACTGACAAATGTTTACAGTTTATCAATAGTTTCACATAAATAGTACTATTTCCACATAGTACAGTGCAATGTGATGTCCGAAATGGCTGACAAAATTAGGTAATAACACGAAATATATGCAAGGCAATATAAGGTATATGTATAGCTTGGAAATTGTGATCGTTGCTCGCTCGCTCCGCTCGCTCGTAGAAATTTAGTCCAACCTCACTACCCATCCGACGCGTTCCCAAATTTGAAATTAGTCGCCTCCATATCGTATAACGAACGCAAGAGGGAATGGTTTTAGGTGAGGCTACATTTTTCGAGCGAGCACGGCGAGCAAGGGACGCGTAAAGGTGTGTCACAATCCAACGGTTTGGGCACATACGGACATTGAAATGTTCGCACCAGCCCGAGGAGCGGGAGGTCTTCATCCTATTGCCTACTGACAAAAGTTTACAGTTTATCAATAGTTTCACATAAATAGTACTATTTCCACATAGTACAGTGCAATGTGATGTTCGAAATTGCTGACAAAATTAGGTAATAACACGAAATATATGCAAGGCAAT